>NW_026558308.1:0-272765 GCF_026930045.1 Uloborus diversus | reverse complement strand
GGCCGGAACGAAAATCTTCCATGTATATATTTCTCTTCTAATTTGAAGATTCTTTTTTTTTTTCAATTTCTTTCTTTTGCAAATATGGATTATTTATGTACGGAAGAAAATTCTGAGTCAGTTTAATCATTCGACCTTTAGATTTCAAAGATTTTAGATCAATAATTACTAAGGTGCATTTTTTGTTTTTATTATAATTAAGACACCGATCAACAGAGATCCGATAGTATATTGGCGAGAGCGTTGGGCTTCCATGAGTGTCGCCCTGGGTTCAAATCCCAGCCGGAAAGGAAATCTTAAATGCAAATATTTTTTTCTAATTTTCTAATTCTTTTTTTTTTATTTTTCCCTTTTGCGAAGTCAGTCAGTCAGTCTGACAGTCAATCAGTCAAGCACTCAGTCATTCAGTCTCAGTCAGTCAGTCCAGTCAGTCAGTCACTCAGTCAGTCAGTTAGTCCTTCAGCCAGTCAGTCAAGCAGTCAGTCATTTAGTCTCAGTCAGTCAGTCATTCAGTCAGTCAGTCAGTCAGGCAGTCAGTCAGTCAGTCAGTCGGTCAGTCCTGTGCAGTCAGTTAGTCACTAAAGCAGTCAGTCAGTCTCAGTCAGTCAGTCAGTCAGTCAGTCCAGTCCAGTCTCAGTCAGTCAGTCAGTCAGTCTCGGTCAGTCAGTCAGTCAGTCATTCAGTCAGTCAGTCAGTCAGGCAGTCAGTCAGTCGGTCAGCCTTATTCAGTCAGTCTGTCAGTCAGTCAGTCAGTCAGCCTTATTCAGTCAGTCTGTCAGTCATCCTTATTCAGTCAGTCTGTCAGTAAGTCAGTCGGTCAGTCCTGTCCAGTCAGTTAGTCAGTCAAGCAGTCAGTCAGGTAGTCAAGCAGTCAGTCAGTCAGTGTCAGTCAGTCATTTAGTCATTCAGTCAGTCAGTGAAATAGCCAGTCAGAGAGTCAAGCAGTCAGTCAGTCAGTCAGTCCAGTCTCAGTCAGTCAGGCAGTTAGTCAGTCAGTCTCGGTCAGTCAGTGAGTCAGTCAGTCAGTATCAGTCAGTCAGTGAGTCAGTCTGTCAGTCAGGCAGTATCAGTCAGGCAGTAAGACTCCGCTCGACAGAACTCCGATAGCCTAATGGCTAGACGGCTGGTCTTCCAAGCGAGTGGCCTGGGTTCGAGTCCCAGCCGGAGCGAATATCTTCAATGTATATATTTCTTTTCTAATTTGAAAATTCTTTTTTTTTTTCAATTTCTTTCCTTTGCAATTATTGATTATTTATGTAGGGAAGAAAATTCTGAGTCAGTTTAATTTTTCGACACAAAGATTTCAAAGTGTTTAAATAAACAATTACCAAGGTGCATTTTTTGTTTTTATTATATTTAAAACTCCCACCGACAGAGCTCCCATAGACTAATGGCTAGAGTGTTAGGCTTCCAAGCGAGTGGCCCTGGGTTCGAGTCCCAGCCTGAACGAAAATCTTCAATGTATACTTTTAGTTTCTAATTTGAAATTTCTTCTTCTTTTTTTTTAATTTTTCTCTTTTGCGAATATTGATTATTTATGTAGGGAGAAAAATTCTGAGTCAGTTTAATTATTCGACCTGTAAATTTCAAAGTGTTTGAATCAATAATTACCAAGGTGCATTTTTTGTTTTATTATATTTAAGACTTCCATCGACAGAGCTCCGGTAGCCTAATGGCTAGACCGTTGGGTTCCAAGCGCGTGGTACTGGGTTCGAGTCCCGGCCGGAACGAAAATCTTCCATGCATATATTTCTCTTCTAATTTGAAGATTCTTTTTTTTTTCAATTTCTTTCTTTTGGCAAATATGGATTATTTATGTACGGAAGAAAATTCTGAGTTAGTTTAATCATTCGACCTTTAGATTTCAAAGATTTTAGATCAATAATTACTAAGGTGCATTTTTTGTTTTTATTATAATTAAGACACCGATCAACAGAGATCCGATAGTATATTGGCGAGAGCGTTGGGCTTCCATGAGTGTCGCCCAGGGTTCAAATCCCAGCAGGAAAGGAAATCTTAAATGCAAATATTTTTTTCTAATTTTATAATTTTTTTTTTTTTTCCCTTTTGCGAAGTCAGTCAGTCAGTCTGACAGTCAATCAGTCAAGCACTCAGTCATTCAGTCTCAGTCAGTCAGTCCAGTCAGTCAGTCACTCAGTCAGTCAGTTAGTCCTTCAGCCAGTCAGTCAAGCAGTCAGTCATTTAGTCTCAGTCAGTCAGTCATTCAGTCAGTCAGTCAATCAGGCAGTCAGTCAGTCAGTCAGTCGTTCAGTCCTGTGCAGTCAGTTAGTCACTAAAGCAGTCAGTCAGTCTCAGTCAGTCAGTCAGTCAGTCCAGTCCAGTCTCAGTCAGTCAGTCAGTCAGTCTCGGTCAGTCAGTCAGTCAGTCATTCAGTCAGTCAGTCAGTCAGGCAGTCAGTCAGTCGGTCAGCCTTATTCAGTCAGTCTGTCAGTCAGTCAGTCAGTCAGCCTTATTCAGTCAGTCTGTCAGTCAGTCAGTCGGTCAGTCCTGTCCAGTCAGTCAGGTAGTCAAGCAGTCAGTCAGGTAGTCAAGCAGTCAGTCAGTCAGTGTCAGTCAGTCATTTAGTCATTCAGTCAGTCAGTGAAATAGCCAGTCAGAGAGTCAAGCAGTCAGTCAGTCAGTCTCAGTCATTCAGTCAGTCAGTCAGTCAGGCAGTCAGTCAGTCAGTCAGTCGGTCAGTCCTGTGCAGTCAGTTAGTCACTAAAGCAGTCAGTCAGTCTCAGTCAGTCAGTCAGTCAGTCAGTCCAGTCCAGTCTCAGTCAGTCAGTCAGTCAGTCTCGGTCAGTCAGTCAGTCAGTCATTCAGTCAGTCAGTCAGTCAGTCAGTCGGTCAGCCTTATTCAGTCAGTCTGTCAGTCAGTCAGTCAGTCAGCCTTATTCAGTCAGTCTGTCAGTCATCCTTATTCAGTCAGTCTGTCAGTCAGTCAGTCGGTCAGTCCTGTCCAGTCAGTTAGTCAGTCAAGCAGTCAGTCAGGTAGTCAAGCAGTCAGTCAGTCAGTGTCAGTCAGTCATTTAGTCATTCAGTCAGTCAGTGAAATAGCCAGTCAGAGAGTCAAGCAGTCAGTCTCAGTCAGTCAGTTAGTCAGTCAGTCAGTCAGTCAGTCAGTCAGTCCAGTCTCAGTCAGTCAGGCAGTTAGTCAGTCAGTCTCGGTCAGTCAGTGAGTCAGTCAGTCAGTATCAGTCAGTCAGTGAGTCAGTCTGTCAGTCAGACAGTAAGACTCCGCTCGACAGAACTCCGATAGCCTAATGGCTAGACCGCTGGTCTTCCAAGCGAGTGGCCTGGGTTCGAGTCCCAGCCGGAGCGAATATCTTCAATGTATATATTTCTTTTCTAATTTGAAAATTCTTTTTTTTTTCAATTTCTTTCCTTTGCAATTATTGATTATTTATGTAGGGAAGAAAATTCTGAGTCAGTTTAATTTTTCGACACGAAGATTTCAAAGTGTTTAAATAAACAATTACCAAGGTGCATTTTTTGTTTTTATTATACTTAAAACTCCCACCGACAGAGCTCCCATAGACTAATGGCTAGAGTGGTAGGCTTCCAAGCGAGTGGCCCTGGGTTCGAGTCCCAGCCTGAAAGAAAATCTTCAATGTATACTTTTAGTTTCTAATTTGAAATTTCTTCTTCTTTTTTTTAAATTTTTCTCTTTTGCGAATATTGATTATTTATGTAGGGAGAAAAATTCTGAGTCAGTTTAATTATTCGACCTGTAAATTTCAAAGTGTTTGAATCAATAATTACCAAGGTGCATTTTTTGTTTTTATTATATTTAAGACTTCCATCGACAGAGCTCCGATAGCCTAATGGCTAGACCGTTGGGTTCCAAGCGCGTGGTACTGGGTTCGAGTCCCGGCCGGAACGAAAATCTTCCATGTATATATTTCTCTTCTAATTTGAAGATTCTTTTTTTTTTCAATTTCTTTCTTTTGCAAATATGGATTATTTATGTACGGAAGAAAATTCTGAGTCAGTTTAATCATTCGACCTTTAGATTTCAAAGATTTTAGATCAATAATTACTAAGGTGCATTTTTTGTTTTTATTATAATTAAGACACCGATCAGCAGAGATCCGATAGTATATTGGCGAGAGCGTTGGGCTTCCATGAGTGTCGCCCTGGGTTCAAATCCCAGCCGGAAAGGAAATCTTAAATGCAAATATTTTTTTCTAATTTTATAATTCTTTTTTTTTTATTTTTCCCTTTTGCGAAGTCAGTCAGTCAGTCTGACAGTCAATCAGTCAAGCACTCAGTCATTCAGTCTCAGTCAGTCAGTCCAGTCAGTCAGTCACTCAGTCAGTCAGTTAGTCCTTCAGCCAGTCAGTCAAGCAGTCAGTCATTTAGTCTCAGTCAGTCAGTCATTCAGTCAGTCAGTCATTCAGTCAGTCGGTCAGTCCTGTGCAGTCAGTTAGTCACTAAAGCAGTCAGTCAGTCTCAGTCAGTCAGTCAGTCAGTCAGTCCAGTCCAGTCTCAGTCAGTCAGTCAGTCTCGGTCAGTCAGTCAGTCAGTCGTTCAGTCAGTCAGTCAGTCAGGCAGTCAGTCAGTCGGTCAGCCTTATTCAGTCAGTCTGTCAGTCAGTCAGTCAGTCAGCCTTATTCAGTCAGTCTGTCAGTCATCCTTATTCAGTCAGTCTGTCAGTAAGTCAGTCGGTCAGTCCTGTCCAGTCAGTTAGTCAGTCAAGCAGTCAGTCAGGTAGTCAAGCAGTCAGTCAGTCAGTGTCAGTCAGTCATTTAGTCATTCAGTCAGTCAGTGAAATAGCCAGTCAGAGAGTCAAGCAGTCAGTCAGTCAGTCTCAGTCAGTCAGTTAGTCAGGTCAGTCAGTCTGTCAGTCAGTCAGTCCAATCTCAGTCAGTCAGGCAGTTAGTCAGTCAGTCTCGGTCAGTCAGTGAGTCAGTCAGTCAGTATCAGTCAGTCAGTGAGTCAGTCTGTCAGTCAGGCAGTATCAGTCAGGCAGTTAGTCAGTCAGTCTCGGTCAGTCAGTGAGTCAGTCAGTCAGTATCAGTCAGTCAGTGAGTCAGTCTGTCAGTCAGGCAGTATCAGTCAGGCAGTAAGACTCCGCTCGACAGAACTCCGATAGCCTAATGGCTAGACCGCTGGTCTTCCAAGCGAGTGGCCTGGGTTCGAGTCCCAGCCGGAGCGAATATCTTCAATGTATATATTTCTTTTCTAATTTGAAAATTCTTTTTTTTTTCAATTTCTTTCCTTTGCAATTATTGATTATTTATGTAGGGAAGAAAATTCTGAGTCAGTTTAATTTTTCGACACGAAGATTTCAAAGTGTTTAAATAAACAATTACCAAGGTGCATTTTTTGTTTTTATTATATTTAAAACTCCCACCGACAGAGCTCCCATAGACTAATGGCTAGAGTGGTAGGCTTCCAAGCGAGTGGCCCTGGGTTCGAGTCCCAGCCTGAACGAAAATCTTCAATGTATACTTTTAGTTTCTAATTTGAAATTTCTTCTTCTTTTTTTTTAATTTTTCTCTTTTGCGAATATTGATTATTTATGTAGGGAGAAAAATTCTGAGTCAGTTTAATTATTCGACCTGTAAATTTCAAAGTGTTTGAATCAATAATTACCAAGGTGCATTTTTTGTTTTTATTATATTTAAGACTTCCATCGACAGAGCTCCGGTAGCCTAATGGCTAGACCGTTGGGTTCCAAGCGCGTGGTACTGGGTTCGAGTCCCGGCCGGAACGAAAATCTTCCATGCATATATTTCTCTTCTAATTTGAAGATTCTTTTTTTTTCAATTTCTTTCTTTTGCAAATATGGATTATTTATGTACGGAAGAAAATTCTGAGTTAGTTTAATCATTCGACCTTTAGATTTCAAAGATTTTAGATCAATAATTACTAAGGTGCATTTTTTGTTTTTATTATAATTAAGACACCGATCAACAGAGATCCGATAGTATATTGGCGAGAGCGTTGGGCTTCCATGAGTGTCGCCCAGGGTTCAAATCCCAGCTGGAAAGGAAATCTTAAATGCAAATATTTTTTTCTAATTTTATAATTTTTTTTTTTCCCTTTTGCGAAGTCAGTCAGTCAGTCTGACAGTCAATCAGTCAAGCACTCAGTCATTCAGTCTCAGTCAGTCAGTCCAGTCAGTCAGTCACTCAGTCAGTCAGTTAGTCCTTCAGCCAGTCAGTCAAGCAGTCAGTCATTTAGTCTCAGTCAGTCAGTCATTCAGTCAGTCAGTCAATCAGGCAGTCAGTCAGTCAGTCAGTCGTTCAGTCCTGTGCAGTCAGTTAGTCACTAAAGCAGTCAGTCAGTCTCAGTCAGTCAGTCAGTCAGTCCAGTCCAGTCTCAGTCAGTCAGTCTCGGTCAGTCAGTCAGTCAGTCATTCAGTCAGTCAGTCAGTCAGGCAGTCAGTCAGTCGGTCAGCCTTATTCAGTCAGTCTGTCAGTCAGTCAGTCAGTCAGCCTTATTCAGTCAGTCTGTCAGTCGGTCAGTCGGTCAGTCCTGTCCAGTCAGTCAGGTAGTCAAGCAGTCAGTCAGGTAGTCAAGCAGTCAGTCAGTCAGTGTCAGTCAGTCATTTAGTCATTCAGTCAGTCAGTGAAATAGCCAGTCAGAGAGTCAAGCAGTCAGTCAGTCAGTCTCAGTCATTCAGTCAGTCAGTCAGTCAGGCAGTCAGTCAGTCAGTCAGTCGGTCAGTCCTGTGCAGTCAGTTAGTCACTAAAGCAGTCAGTCAGTCTCAGTCAGTCAGTCAGTCAGTCAGTCAGTCCAGTCCAGTCTCAGTCAGTCAGTCAGTCAGTCTCGGTCAGTCAGTCAGTCAGTCATTCAGTCAGTCAGTCAGTCAGTCAGTCGGTCAGCCTTATTCAGTCAGTCTGTCAGTCAGTCAGTCAGTCAGCCTTATTCAGTCAGTCTGTCAGTCATCCTTATTCAGTCAGTCTGTCAGTCAGTCAGTCGGTCAGTCCTGTCCAGTCAGTTAGTCAGTCAAGCAGTCAGTCAGGTAGTCAAGCAGTCAGTCAGTCAGTGTCAGTCAGTCATTTAGTCATTCAGTCAGTCAGTGAAATAGCCAGTCAGAGAGTCAAGCAGTCAGTCAGTCAGTCTCAGTCAGTCAGTTAGTCAGTCAATCAGTCAGTCCAGTCTCAGTCAGTCAGGCAGTTAGTCAGTCAGTCTCGGTCAGTCAGTGAGTCAGTCAGTCAGTATCAGTCAGTCAGTGAGTCAGTCTGTCAGTCAGACAGTAAGACTCCGCTCGACAGAACTCCGATAGCCTAATGGCTAGACCGCTGGTCTTCCAAGCGAGTGGCCTGGGTTCGAGTCCCAGCCGGAGCGAATATCTTCAATGTATATATTTCTTTTCTAATTTGAAAATTCTTTTTTTTTTCAATTTCTTTCCTTTGCAATTATTGATTATTTATGTAGGGAAGAAAATTCTGAGTCAGTTTAATTTTTCGACACGAAGATTTCAAAGTGTTTAAATAAACAATTACCAAGGTGCATTTTTTGTTTTTATTATACTTAAAACTCCCACCGACAGAGCTCCCATAGACTAATGGCTAGAGTGGTAGGCTTCCAAGCGAGTGGCCCTGGGTTCGAGTCCCAGCCTGAAAGAAAATCTTCAATGTATACTTTTAGTTTCTAATTTGAAATTTCTTCTTCTTTTTTTTTAAATTTTTCTCTTTTGCGAATATTGATTATTTATGTAGGGAGAAAAATTCTGAGTCAGTTTAATTATTCGACCTGTAAATTTCAAAGTGTTTGAATCAATAATTACCAAGGTGCATTTTTTGTTTTTATTATATTTAAGACTTCCATCGACAGAGCTCCGATAGCCTAATGGCTAGACCGTTGGGTTCCAAGCGCGTGGTACTGGGTTCGAGTCCCGGCCGGAACGAAAATCTTCCATGTATATATTTCTCTTCTAATTTGAAGATTCTTTTTTTTTCAATTTCTTTCTTTTGCAAATATGGATTATTTATGTACGGAAGAAAATTCTGAGTCAGTTTAATCATTCGACCTTTAGATTTCAAAGATTTTAGATCAATAATTACTAAGGTGCATTTTTGTTTTTATTATAATTAAGACACCGATCAACAGAGATCCGATAGTATATTGGCGAGAGCGTTGGGCTTCCATGAGTGTCGCCCTGGGTTCAAATCCCAGCCGGAAAGGAAATCTTAAATGCAAATATTTTTTTCTAATTTTATAATTCTTTTTTTTTTATTTTTCCCTTTTGCGAAGTCAGTCAGTCAGTCTGACAGTCAATCAGTCAAGCACTCAGTCATTCAGTCTCAGTCAGTCAGTCCAGTCAGTCAGTCACTCAGTCAGTCAGTTAGTCCTTCAGCCAGTCAGTCAAGCAGTCAGTCATTTAGTCTCAGTCAGTCAGTCATTCAGTCAGTCAGTCATTCAGTCAGTCGGTCAGTCCTGTGCAGTCAGTTAGTCACTAAAGCAGTCAGTCAGTCTCAGTCAGTCAGTCAGTCAGTCAGTCCAGTCCAGTCCTCAGTCAGTCAGTCAGTCTCGGTCAGTCAGTCAGTCAGTCATTCAGTCAGTCAGTCAGTCAGGCAGTCAGTCAGTCGGTCAGCCTTATTCAGTCAGTCTGTCAGTCAGTCAGTCAGTCAGCCTTATTCAGTCAGTCTGTCAGTCATCCTTATTCAGTCAGTCTGTCAGTAAGTCAGTCGGTCAGTCCTGTCCAGTCAGTTAGTCAGTCAAGCAGTCAGTCAGGTAGTCAAGCAGTCAGTCAGTCAGTGTCAGTCAGTCATTTAGTCATTCAGTCAGTCAGTGAAATAGCCAGTCAGAGAGTCAAGCAGTCAGTCAGTCAGTCTCAGTCAGTCAGTTAGTCAGTCAGTCAGTCTGTCAGTCAGTCAGTCCAATCTCAGTCAGTCAGGCAGTTAGTCAGTCAGTCTCGGTCAGTCAGTGAGTCAGTCAGTCAGTATCAGTCAGTCAGTGAGTCAGTCTGTCAGTCAGGCAGTATCAGTCAGGTAGTTAGTCAGTCAGTCTCGGTCAGTCAGTGAGTCAGTCAGTCAGTATCAGTCAGTCAGTGAGTCAGTCTGTCAGTCAGGCAGTATCAGTCAGGCAGTAAGACTCCGCTCGACAGAACTCCGATAGCCTAATGGCTAGACCGCTGGTCTTCCAAGCGAGTGGCCTGGGTTCGAGTCCCAGCCGGAGCGAATATCTTCAATGTATATATTTCTTTTCTAATTTGAAAATTCTTTTTTTTTTCAATTTCTTTCCTTTGCAATTATTGATTATTTATGTAGGGAAGAAAATTCTGAGTCAGTTTAATTTTTCGACACGAAGATTTCAAAGTGTTTAAATAAACAATTACCAAGGTGCATTTTTGTTTTTATTATATTTAAAACTCCCACCGACAGAGCTCCCATAGACTAATGGCTAGAGTGGTAGGCTTCCAAGCGAGTGGCCCTGGGTTCGAGTCCCAGCCTGAACGAAAATCTTCAATGTATACTTTAGTTTCTAATTTGAAATTTCTTCTTCTTTTTTTTTTAATTTTTCTCTTTTGCGAATATTGATTATTTATGTAGGGAGAAAAATTCTGAGTCAGTTTAATTATTCGACCTGTAAATTTCAAAGTGTTGAATCAATAATTACCAAGGTGCATTTTTTGTTTTTATTATATTTAAGACTTCCATCGACAGAGCTCCGATAGCCTAATGGCTAGACCGTTGGGTTCCAAGCGCGTGGTACTGGGTTCGAGTCCCGGCCGGAACGAAAATCTTCAATGTATATATTTCTCTTCTTATTTGAAGATTCTTTTTTTTTTCAATTTCTTTCTTTTGCAAATATGGATTATTTATGTACGGAAGAAAATTCTGAGTCAGTTTAATCATTCGACCTTTAGATTTCAAAGATTTTAGATCAATAATTACTAAGGTGCATTTTTTGTTTTTATTATAATTAAGACACCGGTCACAGAGATCCGATAGTATATTGGCGAGAGCGTTGGGCTTCCATGAGTGTCGCCCTGGGTTCAAATCCAGCCGGAAAGGAAATCTTAAATGCAAATATTTTTTTCTAATTTTATAATTCTTTTTTTTTTATTTTTCCCTTTTGCGAAGTCAGTCAGTCAGTCTGACAGTCAATCAGTCAAGCACTCAGTCATTCAGTCTCAGTCAGTCAGTCCAGTCAGTCAGTCACTCAGTCAGTCAGTTAGTCCTTCAGCCAGTCAGTCAAGCAGTCAGTCATTTAGTCTCAGTCAGTCAGTCATTCAGTCAGTCAGGCAGTCAGTCAGTCAGTCAGTCGGTCACTCCTGTGCAGTCAGTTAGTCACTAAGCAGTCAGTCAGTCTCAGTCAGTCAGTCAGTCAGTCAGTCCAGTCTCAGTCAGTCAGTCAGTCAGTCTCGGTCAATCAGTCAGTCAGTCATTCAGTCAGTCAGTCAGTCAGGCAGTCAGTCAGTCGGTCAGCCTTATTCAGTCAGTCTGTCAGTCAGTCAGTCAGTCAGCCTTATTCAGTCAGTCTCTCAGTCATCCTTATTCAGTCAGTCTGTCAGTAAGTCAGTCGGTCAGTCCTGTCCAGTCAGTTAGTCAGTCAAGCAGTCAGTCAGGTAGTCAAGCAGTCAGTCAGTCAGTGTCAGTCAGTCATTTAGTCATTCAATCAGTCAGTGAAATAGCCAGTCAGAGAGTCAAGCAGTCAGTCAGTCAGTCTCAGTCAGTCAGTTAGTCAGTCAGTCAGTCAGTCAGTCCAATCTCAGTCAGTCAGGCAGTTAGTCAGTCAGTCTCGGTCAGTCAGTGAGTCAGTCAGTCAGTGAGTCAGTCTGTCAGTCAGGCAGTATCAGTCAGGCAGTAAGACTCCGCTCGACAGAACTCCGATAGCCTAATGGCTAGACGCTGGTCTTCCAAGCGAGTGGCCTGGGTTCGAGTCCCAGCCGGAGCGAATATTTTCAATGTATATATTTCTTTTCTAATTTGAAAATTCTTTTTTTTTTTCAATTCTTTCCTTTGCAATTATTGATTATTTATGTAGGGAAGAAAATTCTGAGTCAGTTTAATTTTTCAACACGAAGATTTCAAAGTGTTTAAATAAACAATTACCAAGGTGCATTTTTTGTTTTTATTATATTTAAGACTTCCACCGACAGAGCTCCGATAGCCTAATGGCTAGACCGTTGGGTTCCAAGCGCGTGGTACTGGGTTCGAGTCCCGGCCGGAACGAAAATCTTCCATGTATATATTTCTCTTCTTATTTGAAGATTCTTTTTTTTTTTCAATTTCTTTCTTTTGCAAATATGGATTATTTATGTACGGAAGAAAATTCTGAGTCAGTTTAATCATTCGACCTTTAGATTTCAAAGATTTTAGATCAATAATTACTAAGGTGCATTTTTTGTTTTTATTATAATTAAGACACCGATCAACAGAGATCCGATAGTATATTGGCGAGAGCGTTGGGCTTCCATGAGTGTCGCCCTGGGTTCAAATCCCAGCCGGAAAGGAAATCTTAAATGCAAATATTTTTTTCTAATTTTATAATTCTTTTTTTTTTATTTTTCCCTTTTGCGAAGTCAGTCAGTCAGTCTGACAGTCAATCAGTCAAGCACTCAGTCATTCAGTCTCAGTCAGTCCAGTCCAGTCAGTCAGTCACTCAGTCAGTCAGTTAGTCCTTCAGCCAAGTCAGTCAAGCAGTCAGTCATTTAGTCTCAGTCAGTCAGTCATTCAGTCAGTCAGTCAGTCAGGCAGTCAGTCAGTCAGTCAGTCAGTCGGTCAGTCCTGTGCAGTCAGTTACTCACTAAAGCAGTCAGTCAGTCTCAGTCAGTCAGTCAGTCAGTCAGTCCAGTCCAGTCTCAGTCAGTCAGTCAGTCAGTCTCGGTCAGTCAGTCAGTCAGTCATTCAGTCAGTCAGTCAGTCAGGCAGTCAGTCAGTCGGTCAGCCTTATTCAGTCAGTCTGTCAGTCAGTCAGTCAGTCAGCCTTATTCAGTCAGTCTGTCAGTCATCCTTATTCAGTCAGTCTGTCAGTAAGTCAGTCGGTCAGTCCTGTCCAGTCAGTTAGTCAGTCAAGCAGTCAGTCAGGTAGTCAAGCAGTCAGTCAGTCAGTGTCAGTCAGTCATTTAGTCATTCAGTCAGTCAGTGAAATAGCCAGTCAGAGAGTCAAGCAGTCAGTCAGTCAGTCAGTCAGTCCAGTCTCAGTCAGTCAGGCAGTTAGTCAGTCAGTCTCGGTCAGTCAGTGAGTCAGTCAGTCAGTATCAGTCAGTCAGTGAGTCAGTCTGTCCAGTCAGGCAGTATCAGTCAGGCAGTAAGACTCCGCTCGACAGAACTCCGATAGCCTAATGGCTAGACCGCTGGTCTTCCAAGCGAGTGGCCTGGGTTCGAGTCCCAGCCGGAGCGAATATCTTCAATGTATATATTTCTTTTCTAATTTGAAAATTCTTTTTTTTTTTCAATTTCTTTCCTTTGCAATTATTGATTATTTATGTAGGGAAGAAAATTCTGAGTCAGTTTAATTTTTCGACACGAAGATTTCAAAGTGTTTAAATAAACAATTACCAAGGTGCATTTTTTGTTTTTATTATATTTAAAACTCCCACCGACAGAGCTCCCATAGACTAATGGCTAGAGTGTTAGGCTTCCAAGCGAGTGGCCCTGGGTTCGACTCCCAGCCTGAAAGAAAATCTTCAATGTATACTTTTAGTTTCTAATTTGAAATTTCTTCTTCTTTTTTTTTTAATTTTTCTCTTTTGCGAATATTGATTATTTATGTAGGGAGAAAAATTCTGAGTCAGTTTAATTATTCGACCTGTAAATTTCAAAGTGTTTGAATCAATAATTACCAAGGTGCATTTTTTGTTTTTATTATATTTAAGACTTCCATCGACAGAGCTCCGATAGCCTAATGGCTAGACCGTTGGGTTCCAAACGCGTGGTACTGGGTTCGAGTCCCGGCCGGAACGGAAATCTTCAATGTATATATTTCTCTTCTAATTTGAAGATTCTTTTTTTTTTCAATTTCTTTCTTTTGCAAATATGGATTATTTATGTACGGAAGAAAATTCTGAGTCAGTTTAATCATTCGACCTTTAGATTTCAAAGATTTTAGATCAATAATTACTAAGGTGCATTTTTTGTTTTTATTATAATTAAGACACCGATCAACAGAGATCCGATAGTATATTGGCGAGAGCGTTGGGCTTCCATGAGTGTCGCCCTGGGTTCAAATCCCAGCCGGAAAGGAAATCTTAAATGCAAATATTTTTTTCTAATTTTATAATTCTTTTTTTCTTTATTTTTCCCTTTTGCGAAGTCAGTCAGTCAGTCTGACAGTCAATCAGTCAAGCACTCAGTCATTCAGTCTCAGTCAGTCAGTCCAGTCAGTCAGTCACTCAGTCAGTCAGTTAGTCCTTCAGCCAGTCAGTCAAGCAGTCAGTCATTTAGTCTCAGTCAGTCAGTCATTCAGTCAGTCAGTCAGTCAGTCGGTCAGTCCTGTGCAGTCAGTCGGTCAGTCCTGTGCAGTCAGTTAGTCACTAAAGCAGTCAGTCAGTCTCAGTCAGTCAGTCAGTCCAGTCCAGTCTCAGTCAGTCAGTCAGTCAGTCTCGGTCAGTCAGTCAGTCAGTCATTCAGTCAGTCAGTCAGTCTGGCAGTCAGTCAGTCGGTCAGCCTTATTCAGTCAGTCTGTCAGTCAGTCAGTCAGTCAGCCTTATTCAGTTAGTCTGTCAGTCATCCTTATTCAGTCAGTCTGTCAGTCAGTCAGTCGGTCAGTCCTGTCCAGTCAGTTAGTCAGTCAAGCAGTCAGTCAGGTAGTCAAGCAGTCAGTCAGTTAGTGTCAGTCAGTCATTTAGTCATTCAGTCAGTCAGTGAAATAGCCAGTCAGAGAGTCAAGCAGTCAGTCACTCAGTCTCAGTCAGTCAGTTAGTCAGTCAGTCAGTCAGTCAGTTAGTCAGTCAGTCAGTCAGTCAGTCAGTCAGTCCAGTCTCAGTCAGTCAGGCAGTTAGTCAGTCAGTCTCGGTCAGTCAGTGAGTCAGTCAGTCAGTATCAGTCAGTCAGTGAGTCAGTCTGTCAGTCAGGCAGTAAGACTCCGCTCGACAGAACTCCGATAGCCTAATGGCTAGACCGCTGGTCTTCCAAGCGAGTGGCCTGGGTTCGAGTCCCAGCCGGAGCGAATATCTTCAATGTATATATTTCTTTTCTAATTTGAAAATTCTTTTTTTTTCAATTTCTTTCCTTTGCAATTATTGATTATTTATGTAGGGAAGAAAATTCTGAGTCAGTTTAATTTTTCGACACAAAGATTTCAAAGTGTTTAAATAAACAATTACCAAGGTGCATTTTTTGTTTTTATTATATTTAAAACTCCCACCGACAGAGCTCCCATAGACTAATGGCTAGAGTGGTAGGCTTCCAAGCGAGTGGCACTGGGTTCGAGTCCCAGCCTGAACGAAAATCTTCAATGTATACTTTTAGTTTCTAATTTGAAATTTCTTCTTTTTTTTTTTTTTAATTTTTCTCTTTTGCGAATATTGATTATTTATGTAGGGAGAAAAATTCTAAGTCAGTTTAATTATTCGACCTGTAAATTTCAAAGTGTTTGAATCAATAATTACCAAGGTGCATTTTTTGTTTTTATTATATTTAAGACTTCCATCGACAGAGCTCCGATAGCCTAATGGCTAGACCGTTGGGTTCCAAGCGCGTGGTACTGGGTTCGAGTCCCGGCCGGAACAAAAATCTTCCATGTATATATTTCTCTTCTAATTTGAAGATTCTTTTTTTTTCAATTTCTTTCTTTTGCAAATATGGATTATTTATGTACGGAAGAAAATTCTGAGTCAGTTTAATCATTCGACCTTTAGATTTCAAAGATTTTAGATTAATAATTACTAAGGTGCATTTTTTTGTTTTTATTATAATTAAGACACCGATCAACAGAGATCCGATAGTATATTGGCGAGAGCGTTGGGCTTCCATGAGTGTCGCCCTGGGTTCAAATCCCAGCCGGAAAGGAAATCTTAAATGCAAATATTTTTTTCTAATTTTATAATTCTTTTTTTTTTATTTTTCCCTTTTGCGAAGTCAGTCAGTCAGTCTGACAGTCAATCAGTCAAGCACTCAGTCATTCAGTCTCAGTCAGTCAGTCCAGTCAGTCAGTCACTCAGTCAGTCAGTTAGTCCTTCAGCCAGTCAGTCAAGCAGTCAGTCATTTAGTCTCAGTCAGTCAGTCATTCAGTCAGTCAGTCAGTCAGTCAGTCAGTCAGTCAGTCAGTCGGTCAGTCCTGTGCAGTCAGTTAGTCACTAAAGCAGTCAGTCAGTCTCAGTCAGTCAGTCAGTCCAGTCCAGTCTCAGTCAGTCAGTCAGTCAGTCTCGGTCAGTCAGTCAGTCAGTCATTCAGTCAGTCAGTCAGTCAGGCAGTCAGTCAGTCGGTCAGCCTTATTCAGTCAGTCTGTCAGTCAGTCAGTCAGTCAGCCTTATTCAGTCAGTCTGTCAGTCATCCTTATTCAGTCAGTCTGTCAGTCAGTCAGTCGGTCAGTCCTGTCCAGTCAGTTAGTCAGTCAAGCAGTCAGTCAGGTAGTCAAGCAGTCAGTCAGTCAGTGTCAGTCAGTCATTTAGTCATTCAGTCAGTCAGTGAAATAGCCAGTCAGAGAGTCAAGCAGTCAGTCAGTCAGTCTCAGTCAGTCAGTTAGTCAGTCAGTCAGTCAGTCAGTCAGTCAGTCCAATCTCAGTCAGTCAGGCAGTTAGTCAGTCAGTCTCGGTCAGTCAGTGAGTCAGTCAGTCAGTATCAGTCAGTCAGTCTGTCAGTCAGGCAGTATCAGTCAGGCAGTATCAGTCAGGCAGTAAGACTCCGCTCGACAGAACTCCGATAGCCTAATGGCTAGACCGCTGGTCTTCCAAGCGAGTGGCCTGGGTTCGAGTCCCAGCCGGAGCGAATATCTTCAATGTATATATTTCTTTTCTAATTTGAAAATTCTTTTTTTTTCAATTTCTTTCCTTTGCAATTATTGATTATTTATGTAGGGAAGAAAATTCTGAGTCAGTTTAATTTTTCGACACGAAGATTTCAAAGTGTTTAAATAAACAATTACCAAGGTGCATTTTTTGTTTTTATTATATTTAAAACTCCCACCGACAGAGCTCCCATAGACTAATGGCTAGAGTGTTAGGCTTCCAAGCGAGTGGCCCTGGGTTCGAGTCCCAGCCTGAAAGAAAATCTTCAATGTATACTTTTAGTTTCTAATTTGAAATTTCTTCTTCTTTTTTTTTTAATTTTTCTCTTTTGCGAATATTGATTATTTATGTAGGGAGAAAAATTCTGAGTCAGTTTAATTATTCGACCTGTAAATTTCAAAGTGTTTGAATCAATAATTACCAAGGTGCATTTTTTGTTTTTATTATATTTAAGACTTCCATCGACAGAGCTCCGATAGCCTAATGGCTAGACCGTTGGGTTCCAAACGCGTGGTACTGGGTTCGAGTCCCGGCCGGAACGAAAATCTTCAATGTATATATTTCTCTTCTAATTTGAAGATTCTTTTTTTTTTCAATTTCTTTCTTTTGCAAATATGGATTATTTATGTACGGAAGAAAATTCTGAGTCAGTTTAATCATTCGACCTTTAGATTTCAAAGATTTTAGATCAATAATTACTAAGGTGCATTTTTTGTTTTTATTATAATTAAGACACCGATCAACAGAGATCCGATAGTATATTGGCGAGAGCGTTGGGCTTCCATGAGTGTCGCCCTGGGTTCAAATCCCAGCCGGAAAGGAAATCTTAAATGCAAATATTTTTTTCTAATTTTATAATTCTTTTTTTCTTTATTTTTCCCTTTTGCGAAGTCAGTCAGTCAGTCTGACAGTCAATCAGTCAAGCACTCAGTCATTCAGTCTCAGTCAGTCAGTCCAGTCAGTCAGTCACTCAGTCAGTCAGTTAGTCCTTCAGCCAGTCAGTCAAGCAGTCAGTCATTTAGTCTCAGTCAGTCAGTCATTCAGTCAGTCAGTCAGTCAGTCAGTCAGTCAGTCAGTCAGTCGGTCAGTCCTGTGCAGTCAGTTAGTCACTAAAGCAGTCAGTCAGTCTCAGTCAGTCAGTCAGTCCAGTCCAGTCTCAGTCAGTCAGTCAGTCAGTCTCGGTCAGTCAGTCAGTCAGTCATTCAGTCAGTCAGTCAGTCAGGCAGTCAGTCAGTCGGTCAGCCTTATTCAGTCAGTCTGTCAGTCAGTCAGTCAGTCAGCCTTATTCAGTCAGTCTGTCAGTCATCCTTATTCAGTCAGTCTGTCAGTCAGTCAGTCGGTCAGTCCTGTCCAGTCAGTTAGTCAGTCAAGCAGTCAGTCAGGTAGTCAAGCAGTCAGTCAGTCAGTGTCAGTCAGTCATTTAGTCATTCAGTCAGTCAGTGAAATAGCCAGTCAGAGAGTCAAGCAGTCAATCACTCAGTCTCAGTCAGTCAGTTAGTCAGTCAGTCAGTCAGTCAGTCAGTTAGTCAGTCAGTCAGTCAGTCAGTCAGTCAGTCCAGTCTCAGTCAGTCAGGCAGTTAGTCAGTCAGTCTCGGTCAGTCAGTGAGTCAGTCAGTCAGTATCAGTCAGTCAGTGAGTCAGTCTGTCAGTCAGGCAGTAAGACTCCGCTCGACAGAACTCCGATAGCCTAATGGCTAGACCGCTGGTCTTCCAAGCGAGTGGCCTGGGTTCGAGTCCCAGCCGGAGCGAATATCTTCAATGTATATATTTCTTTTCTAATTTGAAAATTCTTTTTTTTTCAATTTCTTTCCTTTGCAATTATTGATTATTTATGTAGGGAAGAAAATTCTGAGTCAGTTTAATTTTTCGACACGAAGATTTCAAAGTGTTTAAATAAACAATTACCAAGGTGCATTTTTTGTTTTTATTTTATTTAAAACTCCCACCGACAGAGCTCCCATAGACTAATGGCTAGAGTGGTAGGCTTCCAAGCGAGTGGCACTGGGTTCGAGTCCCAGCCTGAACGAAAATCTTCAATGTATACTTTTAGTTTCTAATTTGAAATTTCTTCTTCTTTTTTTTTAATTTTTCTCTTTTGCGAATATTGATTATTTATGTAGGGAGAAAAAATCTAAGTCAGTTTAATTATTCGACCTGTAAATTTCAAAGTGTTTGAATCAATAATTACCAAGGTGCATTTTTTGTTTTTATTATATTTAAGACTTCCATCGACAGAGCTCCGATAGCGTAATGGCTAGACCGTTGGGTTCCAAGCGCGTGGTACTGGGTTCGAGTCCCGGCCGGAACGAAAATCTTCCATGTATATATTTCTCTTCTAATTTGAAGATTCTTTTTTTTTTCAATTTCTTTCTTTTGCAAATATGGATTATTTATGTACGGAAGAAAATTCTGAGTCAGTTTAATCATTCGACCTTTAGATTTTAAAGATTTTAGATCAATAATTACTAAGGTGCATTTTTTGTTTTTATTATAATTAAGACACCGATCAACAGAGATCCGATAGTATATTGGCGAGAGCGTTGGGCTTCCATGAGTGTCGCCCTGGGTTCAAATCCCAGCCGGAAAGGAAATCTTAAATGCAAATATTTTTTTCTAATTTTATAATTCTTTTTTTTTTTTTTTCCCTTTTGCGAAGTCAGTCAGTCAGTCTGACAGTCAATCAGTCAAGCACTCAGTCATTCAGTCTCAGTCAGTCAGTCCAGTCAGTCAGTCACTCAGTCAGTCAGTTAGTCCTTCAGCCAGTCAGTCAAGCAGTCAGTCATTTAGTCTCAGTCAGTCAGTCATTCAGTCAGTCAGTCAGTCAGGCAGTCAGTCAGTCGGTCAGTCCTGTGCAGTCAGTTAGTCACTAAAGCAGTCAGTCAGTCTCAGTCAGTCAGTCAGTCAGTCAGTCCAGTCCAGTCTCAGTCAGTCAGTCAGTCAGTCTCGGTCAGTCAGTCAGTCAGTCATTCAGTCAGTCAGTCAGTCAGGCAGTCAGTCAGTCGGTCAGCCTTATTCAGTCAGTCTGTCAGTCAGTCAGTCAGTCAGCCTTATTCAGTCAGTCTGTCAGTCATCCTTATTCAGTCAGTCTGTCAGTCAGTCAGTCGGTCAGTCCTGTCCAGTCAGTTAGTCAGTCAAGCAGTCAGTCAGGTAGTCAAGCAGTCAGTCAGTCAGTGTCAGTCAGTCATTTAGTCATTCAGTCAGTCAGTGAAATAGCCAGTCAGAGAGTCAAGCAGTCAGTCAGTCAGTCTCAGTCAGTCAGTTAGTCAGTCAGTCAGTCCAATCTCAGTCAGTCAGGCAGTTAGTCAGTCAGTCTCGGTCAGTCAGTGAGTCAGTCAGTCAGTATCAGTCAGTCAGTCTGTCAGTCAGGCAGTATCAGTCAGGCAGTAAGACTCCGCTCGACAGAACTCCGATAGCCTAATGGCTAGACCGCTGGTCTTCCAAGCGAGTGGCCTGGGTTCGAGTCCCAGCCGGAGCGAATATCTTCAATGTATATATTTCTTTTCTAATTTGAAAATTCTTTTTTTTTCAATTTCTTTCCTTTGCAATTATTGATTATTTATGTAGGGAAGAAAATTCTGAGTCAGTTTAATTTTTCGACACGAAGATTTCAAAGTGTTTAAATAAACAATTACCAAGGTGCATTTTTTGTTTTTATTATATTTAAAACTCCCACCGACAGAGCTCCCATAGACTAATGGCTAGAGTGTTAGGCTTCCAAGCGAGTGGCCCTGGGTTCGAGTCCCAGCCTGAACGAAAATCTTCAATGTATACTTTTAGTTTCTAATTTGAAATTTCTTCTTCTTTTTTTTTTAATTTTTCTCTTTTGCGAATATTGATTATTTATGTAGGGAGAAAAATTCTGAGTCAGTTTAATTATTCGACCTGTAAATTTCAAAGTGTTTGAATCAATAATTACCAAGGTGCATTTTTTGTTTTTATTATATTTAAGACTTCCATCGACAGAGCTCCGATAGCCTAATGGCTAGACCGTTGGGTTCCAAGCGCGTGGTACTGGGTTCGAGTCCCGGCCGGAACGAAAATCTTCCATGTATATATTTCTCTTCTAATTTGAAGATTCTTTTTTTTTCAATTTCTTTCTTTTGCAAATATTTATTATTTATGTACGGAAGAAAATTCTGAGTCAGTTTAATCATTCGACCTTTAGATTTCAAAGATTTTAGATCAATAATTACTAAGGTGCATTTTTTGTTTTTATTATAATTAAGACACCGATCAACAGAGATCCGATAGTATATTGGCGGGAGCGTTGGGCTTCCATGAGTGTCGCCCTGGGTTCAAATCCCAGCCGGAAAGGAAATCTTAAATGCAAATGTTTTTTTTCTAATTTTATAATTCTTTTTTTTTATTTTTCCCTTTTGCGAAGTCAGTCAGTCAGTCTGACAGTCAATCAGTCAAGCACTCAGTCATTCAGTCTCAGTGAGTCAGTCCAGTCAGTCAGTCACTCAGTCAGTCAGTTAGTCCTTCAGCCAGTCAGTCAAGCAGTCAGTCATTTAGTCTCAGTCAGTCAGTCATTCAGTCAGTCAGTCAGTCAGGCAGTCAGTCAGTCAGTCAGTCGGTCAGTCCTGTGCAGTCAGTTAGTCACTAAAGCAGTCAGTCAGTCTCAGTCAGTCAGTCAGTCAGTCAGTCCAGTCCAGTCTCAGTCAGTCAGTCAGTCAGTCTCGGTCAGTCAGTCAGTCAGTCATTCTGTCAGTCAGTCAGTCAGGCAGTCAGTCAGTCGGTCAGCCTTATTCAGTCAGTCTGTCAGTCAGTCAGTCAGTCAGCCTTATTCAGTCAGTCTGTCAGTCATCCTTATTCAGTCAGTCTGTCAGTCAGTCAGTCGGTCAGTCCTGTCCAGTCAGTTAGTCAGTCAAGCAGTCAGTCAGGTAGTCAAGCAGTCAGTCAGTCAGTGTCAGTCAGTCATTTAGTCATTCAGTCAGTCAGTGAAATAGCCAGTCAGAGAGTCAAGCAGTCAGTCAGTCAGTCTCAGTCAGTCAGTTAGTCAGTCAGTCAGTCAGTCAGTCAGTCAGTCCAGTCTCAGTCAGTCAGGCAGTTAGTCAGTCAGTCTCGGTCAGTCAGTGAGTCAGTCAGTCAGTATCAGTCAGTCAGTGAGTCAGTCTGTCAGTCAGGCAGTATCAGTCAGGCAGTAAGACTCCGCTCGACAGAACTCCGATAGCCTAATGGCTAGACCGCTGGTCTTCCAAGCGAGTGGCCTGGGTTCGAGTCCCAGCCGGAGCGAATATCTTCAATGTATATATTTCTTTTCTAATTTGAAAATTCTTTTTTTTTCAATTTCTTTCCTTTGCAATTATTGATTATTTATGTAGGGAAGAAAATTCTGAGTCAGTTTAATTTTTCGACATGAAGATTTCAAAGTGTTTAAATAAACAATTACCAAGGTGCATTTTTTGTTTTTATTATATTTAAAACTCCCACCGACAGAGCTCCCATAGACTAATGGCTAGAGTGTTAGGCTTCCAAGCGAGTGGCCCTGGGTTCGAGTCCCAGCCTGAACGAAAATCTTCAATGTATACTTTTAGTTTCTAATTTGAAATTTCTTCTTTTTTTTTTTAATTTTTCTCTTTTGCGAATATTGATTATTTATGTAGGGAGAAAAATTCTGAGTCAGTTTAATTATTCGACCTGTAAATTTCAAAGTGTTTGAATCAATAATTACCAAGGTGCATTTTTTGTTTTTATTATATTTAAGACTTCCATCGACAGAGCTCCGATAGCCTAATGGCTAGACCGGTGGGTTCCAAGCGCGTGGTACTGGGTTCGAGTCCCGGCCGGAACGAAAATCTTCCATGTATATATTTCTCTTCTAATTTGAAGATTCTTTTTTTTTTTCAATTTCTTTCTTTTGCAAATGAGGATTATTTATGTACGGAAGAAAATTCTGAGTCAGTTTAATCATTCGACCTTTAGATTTCAAAGATTTTAGATCAATAATTACTAAGGTGCATTTTTTGTTTTTATTATAATTAAGACACCGATCAACAGAGATCCGATAGTATATTGGCGAGAGCGTTGGGCTTCCATGAGTGTCGCCCTGGGTTCAAATCCCAGCCGGAAAGGAAATCTTAAATGCAAATATTTTTTTCTAATTTTATAATTCTTTTTTTTTTTTCCCTTTTGCGAAGTCAGTCAGTCAGTCTGACAGTCAATCAGTCAAGCACTCAGTCATTCAGTCTCAGTCAGTCAGTCCAGTCAGTCAGTCACTCAGTCAGTCAGTTAGTCCTTCAGCCAGTCAGTCATTTAGTCTCAGTCAGTCAGTCATTCAGTCAGTCAGTCAGTCAGTCAGTCAGTCAGTCGGTCAGTCCTGTGCAGTCAGTTAGTCACTAAAGCAGTCAGTCAGTCTCAGTCAGTCAGTCAGTCAGTCAGTCAGTCCAGTCCAGTCTCAGTCAGTCAGTCAGTCAGTCTCGGTCAGTCAGTCAGTCAGTCATTCAGTCAGTCAGTCAGTCAGGCAGTCAGTCAGTCGGTCAGCCTTATTCAGTCAGTCTGTCAGTCAGTCAGTCAGTCAGCCTTATTCAGTCAGTCTGTCAGTCATCCTTATTCAGTCAGTCTGTCAGTCAGTCAGTCGGTCAGTCCTGTCCAGTCAGTTAGTCAGTCAAGCAGTCAGTCAGGTAGTCAAGCAGTCAGTCAGTCAGTGTCAGTCAGTCATTTAGTCATTCAGTCAGTCAGTGAAATAGCCAGTCAGAGAGTCAAGCAGTCAGTCAGTCAGTCTCAGTCAGTCAGTTAGTCAGTCAGTCAGTCAGTCAGTCAGTCAGTCCAATCTCAGTCAGTCAGGCAGTTAGTCAGTCAGTCTCGGTCAGTCAGTGAGTCAGTCAGTCAGTATCAGTCAGTCAGTCTGTCAGTCAGGCAGTATCAGTCAGGCAGTATCAGTCAGGCAGTAAGACTCCGCTCGACAGAACTCCGATAGCCTAATGGCTAGACCGCTGGTCTTCCAAGCGAGTGGCCTGGGTTCGAGTCCCAGCCGGAGCGAATATCTTCAATGTATATATTTCTTTTCTAATTTGAAAATTCTTTTTTTTTCAATTTCTTTCCTTTGCAATTATTGATTATTTATGTAGGGAAGAAAATTCTGAGTCAGTTTAATTTTTCGACACGAAGATTTCAAAGTGTTTAAATAAACAATTACCAAGGTGCATTTTTTGTTTTTATTATATTTAAAACTCCCACCGACAGAGCTCCCATAGACTAATGGCTAGAGTGTTAGGCTTCCAAGCGAGTGGCCCTGGGTTCGAGTCCCAGCCTGAACGAAAATCTTCAATGTATACTTTTAGTTTCTAATTTGAAATTTCTTCTTCTTTTTTTTTTAATTTTTCTCTTTTGCGAATATTGATTATTTATGTAGGGAGAAAAATTCTGAGTCAGTTTAATTATTCGACCTGTAAATTTCAAAGTGTTTGAATCAATAATTACCAAGGTGCATTTTTTGTTTTTATTATATTTAAGACTTCCATCGACAGAGCTCCGATAGCCTAATGGCTAGACCGTTGGGTTCCAAGCGCGTGGTACTGGGTTCGAGTCCCGGCCGGAACGAAAATCTTCCATGTATATATTTCTCTTCTAATTTGAAGATTCTTTTTTTTTCAATTTCTTTCTTTTGCAAATATTTATTATTTATGTACGGAAGAAAATTCTGAGTCAGTTTAATCATTCGACCTTTAGATTTCAAAGATTTTAGATCAATAATTACAAAGGTGCATTTTTTGTTTTTATTATAATTAAGACACCGATCAACAGAGATCCGATAGTATATTGGCGGGAGCGTTGGGCTTCCATGAGTGTCGCCCTGGGTTCAAATCCCAGCCGGAAAGGAAATCTTAAATGCAAATGTTTTTTTCTAATTTTATAATTCTTTTTTTTATTTTTCCCTTTTGCGAAGTCAGTCAGTCAGTCTGACAGTCAATCAGTCAAGCACTCAGTCATTCAGTCTCAGTGAGTCAGTCCAGTCAGTCAGTCACTCAGTCAGTCAGTTAGTCCTTCAGCCAGTCAGTCAAGCAGTCAGTCATTTAGTCTCAGTCAGTCAGTCATTCAGTCAGTCAGTCAGTCAGGCAGTCAGTCAGTCAGTCAGTCGTTCAGTCCTGTGCAGTCAGTTAGTCACTAAAGCAGTCAGTCAGTCTCAGTCAGTCAGTCAGTCAGTCAGTCCAGTCCAGTCTCAGTCAGTCAGTCAGTCAGTCTCGGTCAGTCAGTCATTCTGTCAGTCAGTCAGTCAGGCAGTCAGTCAGTCGGTCAGCCTTATTCAGTCAGTCTGTCAGTCAGTCAGTCAGTCAGCCTTATTCAGTCAGTCTGTCAGTCATCCTTATTCAGTCAGTCTGTCAGTCAGTCAGTCGGTCAGTCCTGTCCAGTCAGTTAGTCAGTCAAGCAGTCAGTCAGGTAGTCAAGCAGTCAGTCAGTCAGTGTCAGTCAGTCATTTAGTCATTCAGTCAGTCAGTGAAATAGCCAGTCAGAGAGTCAAGCAGTCAGTCAGTCAGTCTCAGTCAGTCAGTTAGTCAGTCAGTCAGTCAGTCAGTCAGTCAGTCCAGTCTCAGTCAGTCAGGCAGTTAGTCAGTCAGTCTCGGTCAGTCAGTGAGTCAGTCAGTCAGTATCAGTCAGTCAGTGAGTCAGTCTGTCAGTCAGGCAGTATCAGTCAGGCAGTAAGACTCCGCTCGACAGAACTCCGATAGCCTAATGGCTAGACCGCTGGTCTTCCAAGCGAGTGGCCTGGGTTCGAGTCCCAGCCGGAGCGAATATCTTCAATGTATATATTTCTTTTCTAATTTGAAAATTCTTTTTTTTTCAATTTCTTTCCTTTGCAATTATTGATTATTTATGTAGGGAAGAAAATTCTGAGTCAGTTTAATTTTTCGACATGAAGATTTCAAAGTGTTTAAATAAACAATTACCAAGGTGCATTTTTTGTTTTTATTATATTTAAAACTCCCACCGACAGAGCTCCCATAGACTAATGGCTAGAGTGTTAGGCTTCCAAGCGAGTGGCCCTGGGTTCGAGTCCCAGCCTGAACGAAAATCTTCAATGTATACTTTTAGTTTCTAATTTGAAATTTCTTCTTCTTTTTTTTTTTAATTTTTCTCTTTTGCGAATATTGATTATTTATGTAGGGAGAAAAATTCTGAGTCAGTTTAATTATTCGACCTGTAAATTTCAAAGTGTTTGAATCAATAATTACCAAGGTGCATTTTTTGTTTTTATTATATTTAAGACTTCCATCGACAGAGCTCCGATAGCCTAATGGCTAGACCGGTGGGTTCCAAGCGCGTGGTACTGGGTTCGAGTCCCGGCCGGAACGAAAATCTTCCATGTATATATTTCTCTTCTAATTTGAAGATTCTTTTTTTTTTCAATTTCTTTCTTTTGCAAATGAGGATTATTTATGTACGGAAGAAAATTCTGAGTCAGTTTAATCATTCGACCTTTAGATTTCAAAGATTTTAGATCAATAATTACTAAGGTGCATTTTTTGTTTTTATTATAATTAAGACACCGATCAACAGAGATCCGATAGTATATTGGCGAGAGCGTTGGGCTTCCATGAGTGTCGCCCTGGGTTCAAATCCCAGCCGGAAAGGAAATCTTAATTGCAAATATTTTTTTCTAATTTTATAATTCTTTTTTTTTTATTTTTAACTTTTGCGAAGTCAGTCAGTCAGTCTGACAGTCAATCAGTCAAGCACTCAGTCATTCAGTCTCAGTCAGTCAGTCCAGTCAGTCAGTCACTCAGTCAGTCAGTTAGTCCTTCAGCCAGTCAGTCAAGCAGTCAGTCATTTAGTCTCAGTCAGTCAGTCAGTCAGTCAGTCAGTCAGTCAGGCAGTCAGTCAGTCAGTCAGTCGGTCAGTCCTGTGCAGTCAGTTAGTCACTAAAGCAGTCAGTCAGTCTCAGTCAGTCAGTCAGTCAGTCAGTCCAGTCCAGTCTCAGTCAGTCAGTCAGTCAGTCTCGGTCAGTCAGTCAGTCAGTCATTCAGTCAGTCAGGCAGTCAGTCGGTCAGCCTTATTCAGTCAGTCTGTCAGTCAGTCAGTCAGTCAGCCTTATTCAGTCAGTCTGTCAGTCATCCTTATTCAGTCAGTCTGTCAGTCAGTCAGTCGGTCAGTCCTGTCCAGTCAGTTAGTCAGTCAAGCAGTCAGTCAGGTAGTCAAGCAGTCAGTCAGTCAGTGTCAGTCAGTCATTTAGTCATTCAGTCAGTCAGTGAAATAGCCAGTCAGAGAGTCAAGCAGTCAGTCAGTCAGTCTCAGTCAGTCAGTTAGTCAGTCAGTCAGTCAGTCAGTCCGTCAGTCCAGTCTCAGTCAGTCAGGCAGTTAGTCAGTCAGTCTCGGTCAGTCAGTGAGTCAGTCAGTCAGTATCAGTCAGTCAGTGAGTCAGTCTGTCAGTCAGGCAGTATCAGTCAGGCAGTAAGACTCCGCTCGCCAGAACTCCGATAGCCTAATGGCTAGACCGCTGGTCTTCCAAGCGAGTGGCCTGGGTTCGAGTCCCAGCCGGAGCGAATATCTTCAATGTATATATTTCTTTTCTAATTTGAAAATTCTTTTTTTTTCAATTTCTTTCCTTTGCAATTATTGATTATTTATGTAGGGAAGAAAATTCTGAGTCAGTTTAATTTTTCGACACGAAGATTTCAAAGTGTTTAAATAAACAATTACCAAGGTGCATTTTTTGTTTTTATTATATTTAAAACTCCCACCGACAGAGCTCCCATAGACTAATGGCTAGAGTGTTAGGCTTCCAAGCGAGTGGCCCTGGGTTCGAGTCCCAGCCTGAACGAAAATATTCAATGTATACTTTTAGTTTCTAATTTGAAATTTCTTCTTCTTTTTTTTTTTAATTTTTCTCTTTTGCGAATATTGATTATTTATGTAGGGAGAAAAATTCTGAGTCAGTTTAATTATTCGACCTGTAAATTTCAAAGTGTTTGAATCAATAATTACCAAGGTGCATTTTTTGTTTTTATTATATTTAAGACTTCCATCGACAGAGCTCCGATAGCCTAATGGCTAGATATTTGGGTTCCAAGCGCGTGGTACTGGGTTCGAGTCCCGGCCGGAACGAAAATCTTCCATGTATATATTTCTCTTCTAATTTGAAGATTCTTTTTTTTTCAATTTCTTTCTTTTGCAAATATGGATTATTTATGTACGGAAGAAAATTCTGAGTCAGTTTAATCATTCGACCTTTAGATTTCAAAGATTTTAGATTAATAATTACTAAGGTGCATTTTTTGTTTTTATTATAATTAAGACACCGATCAACAGAGATCCGATAGTATATTGGCGAGAGCGTTGGGCTTCAATGAGTGTCGCCCTGGGTTCAAATCCCAGCCGGAAAGGAAATCTTAAATGCAAATATTTTTTTCTAATTTTATAATTCTTTTTTTTTTATTTTTCCCTTTTGCGAAGTCAGTCAGTCAGTCGGACAGTCAATCAGTCAAGCACTCAGTCATTCAGTCTCAGTCAGTCAGTCCAGTCAGTCAGTCACTCAGTCAGTCAGTTAGTCCTTCAGCCAGTCAGTCAAGCAGTCAGTCATTTAGTCTCAGTCAGTCAGTCATTCAGTCAGTCAGTCAGTCAGGCAGTCAGTCAGTCAGTCAGTCGGTCAGTCCTGTGCAGTCAGTTAGTCACTAAAGCAGTCAGTCAGTCTCAGTCAGTCAGTCAGTCAGTCAGTCCAGTCCAGTCTCAGTCAGTCAGTCAGTCAGTCTCGGTCAGTCAGTCAGTCAGTCATTCAGTCAGTCTGTCAGTCATCCTTATTCAGTCAGTCTGTCAGTCAGTCAGTCGGTCAGTCCTGTCCAGTCAGTTAGTCAGTCAAGCAGTCAGTCAGGTAGTCAAGCAGTCAGTCAGTCAGTGTCAGTCAGTCATTTAGTCATTCAGTCAGTCAGTGAAATAGCCAGTCAGAGAGTCAAGCAGTCAGTCAGTCAGTCTCAGTCAGTCAGTTAGTCAGTCAGTCAGTCAGTCAGTCCGTCAGTCCAGTCTCAGTCAGTCAGGCAGTTAGTCAGTCAGTCTCGGTCAGTCAGTGAGTCAGTCAGTCAGTATCAGTCAGTCAGTGAGTCAGTCTGTCAGTCAGGCAGTATCAGTCAGGCAGTAAGACTCCGCTCGACAGAACTCCGATAGCCTAATGGCTAGACCGCTGGTCTTCCAAGCGAGTGGCCTGGGTTCGAGTCCCAGCCGGAGCGAATATCTTCAATGTATATATTTCTTTTCAAATTTGAAAATTCTTTTTTTTTTCAATTTCTTTCCTTTGCAATTATTGATTATTTATGTAGGGAAGAAAATTCTGAGTCAGTTTAATTTTTCGACACGAAGATTTCAAAGTGTTTAAATAAACAATTACCAAGGTGCATTTTTTGTTTTTATTATATTTAAAACTCCCACCGACAGAGCTCCCATAGACTAATGGCTAGAGTGTTAGGCTTCCAAGCGAGTGGCCCTGGGTTCGAGTCCCAGCCTGAACGAAAATCTTCAATGTGTACTTTTAGTTTCTAATTTGAAATTTCTTCTTCTTTTTTTTTTAATTTTTCTCTTTTGCGAATATTGATTATTTATGTAGGGAGAAAAATTCTGAGTCAGTTTAATTATTCGACCTGTAAATTTCAAAGTGTTTGAATCAATAATTACTAAGGTGCATTTTTTGTTTTTATTATATTTAAGACTTCCATCGACAGAGCTCCGATAGCCTAATGGCTAGACTGTTGGGTTCCTAGCGCGTGGTACTGGGTTCGAGTCCCGGCCGGAAAGGAAATCTTAAATGCAAATATTTTTTTCTAATTTTATAATTCTTTTTTTTTTATTTTTCCCTTTTGCGAAGTCAGTCAGTCAGTCTGACAGTCAATCAGTCAAGCACTCAGTCATTCAGTCTCAGTCCAGTCAGTCCAGTCAGTCAGTCACTCAGTCAGTCAGTTAGTCCTTCAGCCAGTCAGTCAAGCAGTCAGTCATTTAGTCTCAGTCAGTCAGTCATTCAGTCAGTCAGTCAGTCAGGCAGTCAGTCAGTCAGTCAGTCGGTCAGTCCTGTGCAGTCAGTTAGTCACTAAAGCAGTCAGTCAGTCTCAGTCAGTCAGTCAGTCAGTCAGTCCAGTCCAGTCTCAGTCAGTCAGTCAGTCAGTCTCGGTCAGTCAGTCAGTCAGTCATTCAGTCAGTCAGGCAGTCAGTCAGTCGGTCAGCCTTATTCAGTCAGTCTGTCAGTCAGTCAGTCAGTCAGCCTTATTCAGTCAGTCTGTCAGTCATCCTTATTCAGTCAGTCTGTCAGTCAGTCCGTCGGTCAGTCCTGTCCAGTCAGTTAGTCAGTCAAGCAGTCAGTCAGGTAGTCAAGCAGTCAGTCAGGTAGTCAAGCAGTCAGTCATTTAGTCATTCAGTCAGTCAGTGAAATAGCCAGTCAGAGAGTCAAGCAGTCAGTCAGTCAGTCTCAGTCAGTCAGTTAGTCAGTCAGTCAGTCAGTCAGTCAGTCAGTCCAGTCTCAGTCAGTCAGGCAGTTAGTCAGTCAGTCTCGGTCAGTCAGTGAGTCAGTCAGTCAGTATCAGTCAGTCAGTGAGTCAGTCTGTCAGTCAGGCAGTATCAGTCAGGCAGTAAGACTCCGCTCGCCAGAACTCCGATAGCCTAATGGCTAGACCGCTGGTCTTCCAAGCGAGTGGCCTGGGTTCGAGTCCCAGCCGGAGCGAATATCTTCAATGTATATATTTCTTTTCTAATTTGAAAATTCTTTTTTTTTCAATTTCTTTCCTTTGCAATTATTGATTATTTATGTAGGGAAGAAAATTCTGAGTCAGTTTAATTTTTCGACACGAAGATTTCAAAGTGTTTAAATAAACAATTACCAAGGTGCATTTTTTGTTTTTATTATATTTAAAACTCCCACCGACAGAGCTCCTATAGACTAATAGCTAGAGTGTTAGGCTTCCAAGCGAGTGTCCCTGGGTTCGAGTCCCAGCCTGAACGAAAATATTCAATGTATACTTTTAGTTTCTAATTTGAAATTTCTTCTTCTTTTTTTTTTTAATTTTTCTCTTTTGCGAATATTGATTATTTATGTAGGGAGAAAAATTCTGAGTCAGTTTAATTATTCGACCTGTAAATTTCAAAGTGTTTGAATCAATAATTACCAAGGTGCATTTTTTGTTTTTATTATATTTAAGACTTCCATCGACAGAGCTCCGATAGCCTAATGGCTAGACCGTTGGGTTCCAAGCGCGTGGTACTGGGTTCGAGTCCCGGCCGGAACAAAAATCTTCCATGTATATATTTCTCTTCTAATTTGAAGATTCTTTTTTTTTCAATTTCTTTCTTTTGCAAATATGGATTATTTATGTACGGAAGAAAATTCTGAGTCAGTTTAATCATTCGACCTTTAGATTTCAAAGATTTTAGATTAATAATTACTAAGGTGCATTTTTTGTTTTTATTATAATTAAGACACCGATCAACAGAGATCCGATAGTATATTGGAGAGAGCGTTGGGCTTCCATGAGTGTCGCCCTGGGTTCAAATCCCAGCCGGAAAGGAAATCTTAAATGCAAATATTTTTTTCTAATTTTATAATTCTTTTTTTTTTATTTTTCCCTTTTGCGAAGTCAGTCAGTCAGTCTCAGTCAGTCAGTCCAGTCAGTCAGTCACTCAGTCAGTCAGTTAGTCCTTCAGCCAGTCAGTCAAGCAGTCAGTCATTTAGTCTCAGTCAGTCAGTCATTCAGTCAGTCAGTCAGTCAGGCAGTCAGTCAGTCAGTCAGTCGGTCAGTCCTGTGCAGTCAGTTAGTCACTAAAGCAGTCAGTCAGTCTCAGTCAGTCAGTCCAGTCCAGTCTCAGTCAGTCAGTCCAGTCCAGTCTCAGTCAGTCAGTCACTCAGTCTCGGTCAGTCAGTCAGTCAGTCATTCGGTCAGTCAGTCAGTCAGTCAGGCAGTCAGTCAGTCGGTCAGCCTTATTCAGTCAGTCTGTCAGTCAGTCAGTCAGTCAGCCTTATTCAGTCAGTCTGTCAGTCATCCTTATTCAGTCAGTCTGTCAGTCAGTCAGTCATCCTTATTCAGTCAGTCTGTCAGTCAGTCAGTCGGTCAGTCCTGTCCAGTCAGTTAGTCAGTCAAGCAGTCAGTCAGGTAGTCAAGCAGTCAGTCAGTCAGTGTCAGTCAGTCATTTAGTCATTCAGTCAGTCAGTGAAATAGCCAGTCAGAGAGTCAAGCAGTCAGTCAGTCAGTCTCAGTCAGTCAGTTAGTCAGTCAGTCAGTCAGTCAGTCAGTCAGTCCAGTCTCAGTCAGTCAGGCAGTTAGTCAGTCAGTCTCGGTCAGTCAGTGTGTCAGTCAGTCAGTATCAGTCAGTCAGTGAGTCAGTCTGTCAGTCAGGCAGTATCAGTCAGGCAGTAAGACTCCGCTCGACAGAACTCCGATAGCCTAATGGCTAGACCGCTGGTCTTCCAAGCGAGTGGCCTGGGTTCGAGTCCCAGCCGGAGCGAATGTCTTCAATGTATATATTTCTTTTCTAATTTGAAAATTCTTTTTTTTCAATTTCTTTCCTTTGCAATTATTGATTATTTATGTAGGGAAGAAAATTCTGAGTCAGTTTAATTTTTCGACACGAAGATTTCAAAGTGTTTAAATAAACAATTACCAAGGTGCATTTTTTGTTTTTCTTATATTTAAAACTCCCACCGACAGAGCTCCCATAGACTAATGGCTAGAGTGTTAGGCTTCCAAGCGAGTGGCCCTGGGTTCGAGTCCCAGCCTGAACGAAAATCTTCAATGTATACTTTTAGTTTCTAATTTAAAATTTCTTCTTCTTTTTTTTTAATTTTTCTCTTTTGTGAATATTGATTATTTATGTAGGGAGAAAAATTCTGAGTCAGTTTAATTATTCGACCTGTAAATTTCAAAGTGTTTGAATCAATAATTTCCAAAGTGCATTTTTTGTTTTTATTATATTTAAGACTTCCATCGACAGAGCTCCGATAGCCTAATGGCTAGACCGTTGGGTTCCTAGCGCGTGGTACTGGGTTCGAGTCCCGGCCGGAAAGGAAATCTTAAATGCAAATATTTTTTTCTAATTTTATAATTCTTTTTTTTTTATTTTTCCCTTTTGCGAAGTCAGTCAGTCAGTCTGACAGTCAATCAGTCAAGCACTCAGTCATTCAGTCTCAGTCAGTCAGTCCAGTCAGTCAGTCACTCAGTCAGTCAGTTAGTCCTTCAGCCAGTCAGTCAAGCAGTCAGTCATTTAGTCTCAGTCAGTCAGTCATTCAGTCAGTCAGTCAGTCAGGCAGTCAGTCAGTCAGTCAGTCGGTCAGTCCTGTGCAGTCAGTTAGTCACTAAAGCAGTCAGTCAGTCTCAGTCAGTCAGTCAGTCAGTCAGTCCAGTCTCAGTCAGTCAGTCAGTCAGTCTCGGTCAGTCAGTCATTCAGTCAGTCAGGCAGTCAGTCAGTCGGTCAGCCTTATTCAGTCAGTCTGTCAGTCAGTCAGTCAGTCAGCCTTATTCAGTCAGTCTGTCAGTCATCCTTATTCAGTCAGTCTGTCAGTCAGTCAGTCGGTCAGTCCTGTCCAGTCAGTTAGTCAGTCAAGCAGTCAGTCAGGTAGTCAAGCAGTCAGTCAGTCAGTGTCAGTCAGTCATTTAGTCATTCAGTCAGTCAGTGAAATAGCCAGTCAGAGAGTCAAGCAGTCAGTCAGTCAGTCTCAGTCAGTCAGTTAGTCAGTCAGTCAGTCAGTCAGTCCGTCAGTCCAGTCTCAGTCAGTCAGGCAGTTAGTCAGTCAGTCTCGGTCAGTCAGTGAGTCAGTCAGTCAGTATCAGTCAGTCAGTGAGTCAGTCTGTCAGTCAGGCAGTATCAGTCAGGCAGTAAGACTCCGCTCGACAGAACTCCGATAGCCTAATGGCTAGACCGCTGGTCTTCCAAGCGAGTGGCCTGGGTTCGAGTCCCAGCCGGAGCGAATATCTTCAATGTATATATTTCTTTTCAAATTTGAAAATTCTTTTTTTTTTCAATTTCTTTCCTTTGCAATTATTGATTATTTATGTAGGGAAGAAAATTCTGAGTCAGTTTAATTTTTCGACACGAAGATTTCAAAGTGTTTAAATAAACAATTACCAAGGTGCATTTTTTGTTTTTATTATATTTAAAACTCCCACCGACAGAGCTCCCATAGACTAATGGCTAGAGTGTTAGGCTTCCAAGCGAGTGGCCCTGGGTTCGAGTCCCAGCCTGAACGAAAATCTTCAATGTGTACTTTTAGTTTCTAATTTGAAATTTCTTCTTCTTTTTTTTTAAATTTTTCTCTTTTGCGAATATTGATTATTTATGTAGGGAGAAAAATTCTGAGTCAGTTTAATTATTCGACCTGTAAATTTCAAAGTGTTTGAATCAATAATTACCAAGGTGCATTTTTTGTTTTTATTATATTTAAGACTTCCATCGACAGAGCTCCGATAGCCTAATGGCTAGACTGTTGGGTTCCTAGCGCGTGGTACTGGGTTCGAGTCCCGGCCGGAAAGGAAATCTTAAATGCAAATATTTTTTTCTAATTTTATAATTCTTTTTTTTTTATTTTTCCCTTTTGCGAAGTCAGTCAGTCAGTCTGACAGTCAATCAGTCAAGCACTCAGTCATTCAGTCTCAGTCAGTCAGTCCAGTCAGTCAGTCACTCAGTCAGTCAGTTAGTCCTTCAGCCAGTCAGTCAAGCAGTCAGTCAGTCAGTCATTCAGTCAGTCAGTCATTCAGTCAGTCAGTCAGTCAGGCAGTCAGTCAGTCAGGCAGTCAGTCAGTCAGTCAGTCGGTCAGTCCTGTGCAGTCAGTTAGTCACTAAAGCAGTCAGTCAGTCTCAGTCAGTCAGTCAGTCAGTCAGTCCAGTCCAGTCTCAGTCAGTCAGTCAGTCAGTCTCGGTCAGTCAGTCAGTCAGTCATTCAGTCAGTCAGGCAGTCAGTCAGTCGGTCAGCCTTATTCAGTCAGTCTGTCAGTCAGTCAGTCAGTCAGCCTTATTCAGTCAGTCTGTCAGTCATCCTTATTCAGTCAGTCTGTCAGTCAGTCAGTCGGTCAGTCCTGTCCAGTCAGTTAGTCAGTCAAGCAGTCAGTCAGGTAGTCAAGCAGTCAGTCAGTCAGTGTCAGTCAGTCATTTAGTCATTCAGTTAGTCAGTGAAATAGCCAGTCAGAGAGTCAAGCAGTCAGTCAGTCAGTCTCAGTCAGTCAGTTAGTCAGTCAGTCAGTCAGTCAGTCCGTCAGTCCAGTCTCAGTCAGTCAGGCAGTTAGTCAGTCAGTCTCGGTCAGTCAGTGAGTCAGTCAGTCAGTATCAGTCAGTCAGTGAGTCAGTCTGTCAGTCAGGCAGTATCAGTCAGGCAGTAAGACTCCGCTCGACAGAACTCCGATAGCCTAATGGCTAGACCGCTGGTCTTCCAAGCGAGTGGCCTGGGTTCGAGTCCCAGCCGGAGCGAATATCTTCAATGTATATATTTCTTTTCAAATTTGAAAATTCTTTTTTTTTTCAATTTCTTTCCTTTGCAATTATTGATTATTTATGTAGGGAAGAAAATTCTGAGTCAGTTTAATTTTTCGACACGAAGATTTCAAAGTGTTTAAATAAACAATTACCAAGGTGCATTTTTTGTTTTTATTATATTTAAAACTCCCACCGACAGAGCTCCCATAGACTAATGGCTAGAGTGTTAGGCTTCCAAGCGAGTGGCCCTGGGTTCGAGTCCCAGCCTGAACGAAAATCTTCAATGTGTACTTTTAGTTTCTAATTTGAAATTTCTTCTTCTTTTTTTTTTAATTTTTCTCTTTTGCGAATATTGATTATTTATGTAGGGAGAAAAATTCTGAGTCAGTTTAATTATTCGACCTGTAAATTTCAAAGTGTTTGAATCAATAATTACTAAGGTGCATTTTTTGTTTTTATTATATTTAAGACTTCCATCGACAGAGCTCCGATAGCCTAATGGCTAGACTGTTGGGTTCCTAGCGCGTGGTACTGGGTTCGAGTCCCGGCCGGAAAGGAAATCTTAAATGCAAATATTTTTTTCTAATTTTATAATTCTTTTTTTTTTATTTTTCCCTTTTGCGAAGTCAGTCAGTCAGTCTGACAGTCAATCAGTCAAGCACTCAGTCATTCAGTCTCAGTCCAGTCAGTCCAGTCAGTCAGTCACTCAGTCAGTCAGTTAGTCCTTCAGCCAGTCAGTCAAGCAGTCAGTCATTTAGTCTCAGTCAGTCAGTCATTCAGTCAGTCAGTCAGTCAGGCAGTCAGTCAGTCAGTCAGTCGGTCAGTCCTGTGCAGTCAGTTAGTCACTAAAGCAGTCAGTCAGTCTCAGTCAGTCAGTCAGTCAGTCAGTCCAGTCCAGTCTCAGTCAGTCAGTCAGTCAGTCTCGGTCAGTCAGTCAGTCAGTCATTCAGTCAGTCAGGCAGTCAGTCAGTCGGTCAGCCTTATTCAGTCAGTCTGTCAGTCAGTCAGTCAGTCAGCCTTATTCAGTCAGTCTGTCAGTCATCCTTATTCAGTCAGTCTGTCAGTCAGTCAGTCGGTCAGTCCTGTCCAGTCAGTTAGTCAGTCAAGCAGTCAGTCAGGTAGTCAAGCAGTCAGTCAGTTAGTGTCAGTCAGTCATTTAGTCATTCAGTCAGTCAGTGAAATAGCCAGTCATAGAGTCAAGCAGTCAGTCAGTCAGTCTCAGTCAGTCAGTTAGTCAGTCAGTCAGTCAGTCAGTCAGTCAGTCCAGTCTCAGTCAGTCAGGCAGTTAGTCAGTCAGTCTCGGTCAGTCAGTGAGTCAGTCAGTCAGTATCAGTCAGTCAGTGAGTCAGTCTGTCAGTCAGGCAGTATCAGTCAGGCAGTAAGACTCCGCTCGCCAGAACTCCGATAGCCTAATGGCTAGACCGCTGGTCTTCCAAGCGAGTGGCCTGGGTTCGAGTCCCAGCCGGAGCGAATATCTTCAATGTATATATTTCTTTTCTAATTTGAAAATTCTTTTTTTTTCAATTTCTTTCCTTTGCAATTATTGATTATTTATGTAGGGAAGAAAATTCTGAGTCAGTTTAATTTTTCGACACGAAGATTTCAAAGTGTTTAAATAAACAATTACCAAGGTGCATTTTTTGTTTTTATTATATTTAAAACTCCCACCGACAGAGCTCCCATAGACTAATGGCTAGAGTGTTAGGCTTCCAAGCGAGTGGCCCTGGGTTCGAGTCCCAGCCTGAACGAAAATATTCAATGTATACTTTTAGTTTCTAATTTGAAATTTCTTCTTCTTTTTTTTTTTAATTTTTCTCTTTTGCGAATATTGATTATTTATGTAGGGAGAAAAATTCTGAGTCAGTTTAATTATTCGACCTGTAAATTTCAAAGTGTTTGAATCAATAATTACCAAGGTGCATTTTTTGTTTTTATTATATTTAAGACTTCCATCGACAGAGCTCCGATAGCCTAATGGCTAGATATTTGGGTTCCAAGCGCGTGGTACTGGGTTCGAGTCCCGGCCGGAACGAAAATCTTCCATGTATATATTTCTCTTCTAATTTGAAGATTCTTTTTTTTTCAATTTCTTTCTTTTGCAAATATGGATTATTTATGTACGGAAGAAAATTCTGAGTCAGTTTAATCATTCGACCTTTAGATTTCAAAGATTTTAGATTAATAATTACTAAGGTGCATTTTTTGTTTTTATTATAATTAAGACACCGATCAACAGAGATCCGATAGTATATTGGCGAGAGCGTTGGGCTTCCATGAGTGTCGCCCTGGGTTCAAATCCCAGCCGGAAAGGAAATCTTAAATGCAAATATTTTTTTCTAATTTTATAATTCTTTTTTTTTTTATTTTTCCCTTTTGCGAAGTCAGTCAGTCAGTCGGACAGTCAATCAGTCAAGCACTCAGTCATTCAGTCTCAGCCAGTCAGTCCAGTCAGTCAGTCACTCAGTCAGTCAGTTAGTCCTTCAGCCAGTCAGTCAAGCAGTCAGTCATTTAGTCTCAGTCAGTCAGTCATTCAGTCAGTCAGTCAGTCAGGCAGTCAGTCAGTCAGTCAGTCGGTCAGTCCTGTGCAGTCAGTTAGTCACTAAAGCAGTCAGTCAGTCTCAGTCAGTCAGTCAGTCAGTCAGTCCAGTCCAGTCTCAGTCAGTCAGTCAGTCAGTCTCGGTCAGTCAGTCAGTCAGTCATTCAGTCAGTCTGTCAGTCATCCTTATTCAGTCAGTCTGTCAGTCAGTCAGTCGGTCAGTCCTGTCCAGTCAGTTAGTCAGTCAAGCAGTCAGTCAGGTAGTCAAGCAGTCAGTCAGTCAGTGTCAGTCAGTCATTTAGTCATTCAGTCAGTCAGTGAAATAGCCAGTCAGAGAGTCAAGCAGTCAGTCAGTCAGTCTCAGTCAGTCAGTTAGTCAGTCAGTCAGTCAGTCAGTCCGTCAGTCCAGTCTCAGTCAGTCAGGCAGTTAGTCAGTCAGTCTCGGTCAGTCAGTGAGTCAGTCAGTCAGTATCAGTCAGTCAGTGAGTCAGTCTGTCAGTCAGGCAGTATCAGTCAGGCAGTAAGACTCCGCTCGACAGAACTCCGATAGCCTAATGGCTAGACCGCTGGTCTTCCAAGCGAGTGGCCTGGGTTCGAGTCCCAGCCGGAGCGAATATCTTCAATGTATATATTTCTTTTCAAATTTGAAAATTCTTTTTTTTTTCAATTTCTTTCCTTTGCAATTATTGATTATTTATGTAGGGAAGAAAATTCTGAGTCAGTTTAATTTTTCGACACGAAGATTTCAAAGTGTTTAAATAAACAATTACCAAGGTGCATTTTTTGTTTTTATTATATTTAAAACTCCCACCGACAGAGCTCCCATAGACTAATGGCTAGAGTGTTAGGCTTCCAAGCGAGTGGCCCTGGGTTCGAGTCCCAGCCTGAACGAAAATCTTCAATGTGTACTTTTAGTTTCTAATTTGAAATTTCTTCTTCTTTTTTTTTTAATTTTTCTCTTTTGCGAATATTGATTATTTATGTAGGGAGAAAAATTCTGAGTCAGTTTAATTATTCGACCTGTAAATTTCAAAGTGTTTGAATCAATAATTACTAAGGTGCATTTTTTGTTTTTATTATATTTAAGACTTCCATCGACAGAGCTCCGATAGCCTAATGGCTAGACTGTTGGGTTCCTAGCGCGTGGTACTGGGTTCGAGTCCCGGCCGGAAAGGAAATCTTAAATGCAAATATTTTTTTCTAATTTTATAATTCTTTTTTTTTTATTTTTCCCTTTTGCGAAGTCAGTCAGTCAGTCTGACAGTCAATCAGTCAAGCACTCAGTCATTCAGTCTCAGTCCAGTCAGTCCAGTCAGTCAGTCACTCAGTCAGTCAGTTAGTCCTTCAGCCAGTCAGTCAAGCAGTCAGTCATTTAGTCTCAGTCAGTCAGTCATTCAGTCAGTCAGTCAGTCAGGCAGTCAGTCAGTCAGTCAGTCGGTCAGTCCTGTGCAGTCAGTTAGTCACTAAAGCAGTCAGTCAGTCTCAGTCAGTCAGTCAGTCCAGTCCAGTCTCAGTCAGTCAGTCAGTCAGTCTCGGTCAGTCAGTCAGTCAGTCATTCAGTCAGTCAGGCAGTCAGTCAGTCGGTCAGCCTTATTCAGTCAGTCTGTCAGTCAGTCAGTCAGTCAGCCTTATTCAGTCAGTCTGTCAGTCATCCTTATTCAGTCAGTCTGTCAGTCAGTCCGTCGGTCAGTCCTGTCCAGTCAGTTAGTCAGTCAAGCAGTCAGTCAGGTAGTCAAGCAGTCAGTCAGTTAGTGTCAGTCAGTCATTTAGTCATTCAGTCAGTCAGTGAAATAGCCAGTCAGAGAGTCAAGCAGTCAGTCAGTCAGTCTCAGTCAGTCAGTTAGTCAGTCAGTCAGTCAGTCAGTCAGTCAGTCCAGTCTCAGTCAGTCAGGCAGTTAGTCAGTCAGTCTCGGTCAGTCAGTGAGTCAGTCAGTCAGTATCAGTCAGTCAGTGAGTCAGTCTGTCAGTCAGGCAGTATCAGTCAGGCAGTAAGACTCCGCTCGCCAGAACTCCGATAGCCTAATGGCTAGACCGCTGGTCTTCCAAGCGAGTGGCCTGGGTTCGAGTCCCAGCCGGAGCGAATATCTTCAATGTATATATTTCTTTTCTAATTTGAAAATTCTTTTTTTTTCAATTTCTTTCCTTTGCAATTATTGATTATTTATGTAGGGAAGAAAATTCTGAGTCAGTTTAATTTTTCGACACGAAGATTTCAAAGTGTTTAAATAAACAATTACCAAGGTGCATTTTTTGTTTTTATTATATTTAAAACTCCCACCGACAGAGCTCCTATAGACTAATAGCTAGAGTGTTAGGCTTCCAAGCGAGTGTCCCTGGGTTCGAGTCCCAGCCTGAACGAAAATATTCAATGTATACTTTTAGTTTCTAATTTGAAATTTCTTCTTCTTTTTTTTTTAATTTTTCTCTTTTGCGAATATTGATTATTTATGTAGGGAGAAAAATTCTGAGTCAGTTTAATTATTCGACCTGTAAATTTCAAAGTGTTTGAATCAATAATTACCAAGGTGCATTTTTTGTTTTTATTATATTTAAGACTTCCATCGACAGAGCTCCGATAGCCTAATGGCTAGACCGTTGGGTTCCAAGCGCGTGGTACTGGGTTCGAGTCCCGGCCGGAACAAAAATCTTCCATGTATATATTTCTCTTCTAATTTGAAGATTCTTTTTTTTTCAATTTCTTTCTTTTGCAAATATGGATTATTTATGTACGGAAGAAAATTCTGAGTCAGTTTAATCATTCGACCTTTAGATTTCAAAGATTTTAGATTAATAATTACTAAGGTGCATTTTTTGTTTTTATTATAATTAAGACACCGATCAACAGAGATCCGATAGTATATTGGAGAGAGCGTTGGGCTTCCATGAGTGTCGCCCTGGGTTCAAATCCCAGCCGGAAAGGAAATCTTAAATGCAAATATTTTTTTCTAATTTTATAATTCTTTTTTTTTTTATTTTTCCCTTTTGCGAAGTCAGTCAGTCAGTCTCAGTCAGTCAGTCCAGTCAGTCAGTCACTCAGTCAGTCAGTTAGTCCTTCAGCCAGTCAGTCAAGCAGTCAGTCATTTAGTCTCAGTCAGTCAGTCATTCAGTCAGTCAGTCAGTCAGGCAGTCAGTCAGTCAGTCAGTCGGTCAGTCCTGTGCAGTCAGTTAGCCACTAAAGCAGTCAGTCAGTCTCAGTCAGTCAGTCAGTCAGTCAGTCCAGTCCAGTCTCAGTCAGTCAGTCACTCAGTCTCGGTCAGTCAGTCAGTCAGTCATTCAGTCAGTCAGTCAGTCAGTCAGGCAGTCAGTCAGTCGGTCAGCCTTATTCAGTCAGTCTGTCAGTCAGTCAGTCAGTCAGCCTTATTCAGTCAGTCTGTCAGTCATCCTTATTCAGTCAGTCTGTCAGTCAGTCAGTCATCCTTATTCAGTCAGTCTGTCAGTCAGTCAGTCGGTCAGTCCTGTCCAGTCAGTTAGTCAGTCAAGCAGTCAGTCAGGTAGTCAAGCAGTCAGTCAGTCAGTGTCAGTCAGTCATTTAGTCATTCAGTCAGTCAGTGAAATAGCCAGTCAGAGAGTCAAGCAGTCAGTCAGTCAGTCTCAGTCAGTCAGTTAGTCAGTCAGTCAGTCAGTCAGTCAGTCAGTCCAGTCTCAGTCAGTCAGGCAGTTAGTCAGTCAGTCTCGGTCAGTCAGTGTGTCAGTCAGTCAGTATCAGTCAGTCAGTGAGTCAGTCTGTCAGTCAGGCAGTATCAGTCAGGCAGTAAGACTCCGCTCGACAGAACTCCGATAGCCTAATGGCTAGACCGCTGGTCTTCCAAGCGAGTGGCCTGGGTTCGAGTCCCAGCCGGAGCGAATGTCTTCAATGTATATATTTCTTTTCTAATTTGAAAATTCTTTTTTTTCAATTTCTTTCCTTTGCAGTTATTGATTATTTATGTAGGGAAGAAAATTCTGAGTCAGTTTAATTTTTCGACACGAAGATTTCAAAGTGTTTAAATAAACAATTACCAAGGTGCATTTTTTGTTTTTCTTATATTTAAAACTCCCACCGACAGAGCTCCCATAGACTAATGGCTAGAGTGTTAGGCTTCCAAGCGAGTGGCCCTGGGTTCGAGTCCCAGCCTGAACGAAAATCTTCAATGTATACTTTTAGTTTCTAATTTAAAATTTCTTCTTCTTTTTTTTTAATTTTTCTCTTTTGTGAATATTGATTATTTATGTAGGGAGAAAAATTCTGAGTCAGTTTAATTATTCGACCTGTAAATTTCAAAGTGTTTGAATCAATAATTTCCAAAGTGCATTTTTTGTTTTTATTATATTTAAGACTTCCATCGACAGAGCTCCGATAGCCTAATGGCTAGACCGTTGGGTTCCTAGCGCGTGGTACTGGGTTCGAGTCCCGGCCGGAAAGGAAATCTTAAATGCAAATATTTTTTTCTAATTTTATAATTCTTTTTTTTTATTTTTCCCTTTTGCGAAGTCAGTCAGTCAGTCTGACAGTCAATCAGTCAAGCACTCAGTCATTCAGTCTCAGTCAGTCAGTCCAGTCAGTCAGTCACTCAGTCAGTCAGTTAGTCCTTCAGCCAGTCAGTCAAGCAGTCAGTCATTTAGTCTCAGTCAGTCAGTCATTCAGTCAGTCAGTCAGTCAGGCAGTCAGTCAGTCAGTCAGTCGGTCAGTCCTGTGCAGTCAGTTAGTCACTAAAGCAGTCAGTCAGTCTCAGTCAGTCAGTCAGTCAGTCAGTCCAGTCCAGTCTCAGTCAGTCAGTCAGTCAGTCTCGGTCAGTCAGTCAGTCAGTCATTCAGTCAGTCAGGCAGTCAGTCAGTCGGTCAGCCTTATTCAGTCAGTCTGTCAGTCAGTCAGTCAGTCAGCCTTATTCAGTCAGTCTGTCAGTCATCCTTATTCAGTCAGTCTGTCAGTCAGTCAGTCGGTCAGTCCTGTCCAGTCAGTTAGTCAGTCAAGCAGTCAGTCAGGTAGTCAAGCAGTCAGTCAGTCAGTGTCAGTCAGTCATTTAGTCATTCAGTCAGTCAGTGAAATAGCCAGTCAGAGAGTCAAGCAGTCAGTCAGTCAGTCTCAGTCAGTCAGTTAGTCAGTCAGTCAGTCAGTCCGTCAGTCCAGTCTCAGTCAGTCAGGCAGTTAGTCAGTCAGTCTCGGTCAGTCAGTGAGTCAGTCAGTCAGTATCAGTCAGTCAGTGAGTCAGTCTGTCAGTCAGGCAGTATCAGTAAGGCAGTAAGACTCCGCTCTACAGAACTCCGATAGCCTAATGGCTAGACCGCTGGTCTTCCAAGCGAGTGGCCTGGGTTCGAGTCCCAGCCGGAGCGAATATCTTCAATGTATATATTTCTTTTCAAATTTGAAAATTCTTTTTTTTTTCAATTTCTTTCCTTTGCAATTATTGATTATTTATGTAGGGAAGAAAATTCTGAGTCAGTTTAATTTTTCGACACGAAGATTTCAAAGTGTTTAAATAAACAATTACCAAGGTGCATTTTTTGTTTTTATTATATTTAAAACTCCCACCGACAGAGCTCCCATAGACTAATGGCTAGAGTGTTAGGCTTCCAAGCGAGTGGCCCTGGGTTCGAGTCCCAGCCTGAACGAAAATCTTCAATGTGTACTTTTAGTTTCTAATTTGAAATTTCTTCTTCTTTTTTTTTAATTTTTCTCTTTTGCGAATATTGATTATTTATGTAGGGAGAAAAATTCTGAGTCAGTTTAATTATTCGACCTGTAAATTTCAAAGTGTTTGAATCAATAATTACTAAGGTGCATTTTTTGTTTTTATTATATTTAAGACTTCCATCGACAGAGCTCCGATAGCCTAATGGCTAGACTGTTGGGTTCCTAGCGCGTGGTACTGGGTTCGAGTCCCGGCCGGAAAGGAAATCTTAAATGCAAATATTTTTTTCTAATTTTATAATTCTTTTTTTTTTTATTTTTCCCTTTTGCGAAGTCAGTCAGTCAGTCTGACAGTCAATCAGTCAAGCACTCAGTCATTCAGTCTCAGTCCAGTCAGTCCAGTCAGTCAGTCACTCAGTCAGTCAGTTAGTCCTTCAGCCAGTCAGTCAAGCAGTCAGTCATTTAGTCTCAGTCAGTCAGTCATTCAGTCAGTCAGTCAGTCAGGCAGTCAGTCAGTCAGTCAGTCGGTCAGTCCTGTGCAGTCAGTTAGTCACTAAAGCAGTCAGTCAGTCTCAGTCAGTCAGTCAGTCAGTCAGTCCAGTCCAGTCTCAGTCAGTCAGTCAGTCAGTCTCGGTCAGTCAGTCAGTCAGTCATTCAGTCAGTCAGGCAGTCAGTCAGTCGGTCAGCCTTATTCAGTCAGTCTGTCAGTCAGTCAGTCAGTCAGCCTTATTCAGTCAGTCTGTCAGTCATCCTTATTCAGTCAGTCTGTCAGTCAGTCAGTCGGTCAGTCCTGTCCAGTCAGTTAGTCAGTCAAGCAGTCAGTCAGGTAGTCAAGCAGTCAGTCAGTTAGTCTCAGTCAGTCAGTTAGTCAGTCAGTCAGTCAGTCAGTCAGTCAGTCCAGTCTCAGTCAGTCAGGCAGTTAGTCAGTCAGTCTCGGTCAGTCAGTGAGTCAGTCAGTCAGTATCAGTCAGTCAGTGAGTCAGTCTGTCAGTCAGGCAGTATCAGTCAGGCAGTAAGACTCCGCTCGCAAGAACTCCGATAGCCTAATGGCTAGACCGCTGGTCTTCCAAGCGAGTGGCCTGGGTTCGAGTCCCAGCCGGAGCGAATATCTTCAATGTATATATTTCTTTTCTAATTTGAAAATTCTTTTTTTTTCAATTTCTTTCCTTTGCAATTATTGATTATTTATGTAGGGAAGAAAATTCTGAGTCAGTTTAATTTTTCGACACGAAGATTTCAAAGTGTTTAAATAAACAATTACCAAGGTGCATTTTTTGTTTTTATTATATTTAAAACTCCCACCGACAGAGCTCCTATAGACTAATAGCTAGAGTGTTAGGCTTCCAAGCGAGTGTCCCTGGGTTCGAGTCCCAGCCTGAACGAAAATATTCAATGTATACTTTTAGTTTCTAATTTGAAATTTCTTCTTCTTTTTTTTTAATTTTTCTCTTTTGCGAATATTGATTATTTATGTAGGGAGAAAAATTCTGAGTCAGTTTAATTATTCGACCTGTAAATTTCAAAGTGTTTGAATCAATAATTACCAAGGTGCATTTTTTGTTTTTATTATATTTAAGACTTCCATCGACAGAGCTCCGATAGCCTAATGGCTAGACCGTTGGGTTCCAAGCGCGTGGTACTGGGTTCGAGTCCCGGCCGGAACAAAAATCTTCCATGTATATATTTCTCTTCTAATTTGAAGATTCTTTTTTTTTCAATTTCTTTCTTTTGCAAATATGGATTATTTATGTACGGAAGAAAATTCTGAGTCAGTTTAATCATTCGACCTTTAGATTTCAAAGATTTTAGATTAATAATTACTAAGGTGCATTTTTTGTTTTTATTATAATTAAGACACCGATCAACAGAGATCCGATAGTATATTGGCGAGAGCGTTGGGCTTCCATGAGTGTCGCCCTGGGTTCAAATCCCAGCCGGAAAGGAAATCTTAAATGCAAATATTTTTTTCTAATTTTATAATTCTTTTTTTTTTTATTTTTCCCTTTTGCGAAGTCAGTCAGTCAGTCTCAGTCAGTCAGTCCAGTCAGTCAGTCACTCAGTCAGTCAGTTAGTCCTTCAGCCAGTCAGTCAAGCAGTCAGTCATTTAGTCTCAGTCAGTCAGTCATTCAGTCAGTCAGTCAGTCAGGCAGTCAGTCAGTCAGTCAGTCGGTCAGTCCTGTGCAGTCAGTTAGTCACTAAAGCAGTCAGTCAGTCTCAGTCAGTCAGTCAGTCAGTCAGTCCAGTCCAGTCTCAGTCAGTCAGTCACTCAGTCTCGGTCAGTCAGTCAGTCAGTCATTCAGTCAGTCAGTCAGTCAGTCAGGCAGTCAGTCAGTCGGTCAGCCTTATTCAGTCAGTCTGTCAGTCAGTCAGTCAGTCAGCCTTATTCAGTCAGTCTGTCAGTCATCCTTATTCAGTCAGTCTGTCAGTCAGTCAGTCATCCTTATTCAGTCAGTCTGTCAGTCAGTCAGTCGGTCAGTCCTGTCCAGTCAGTTAGTCAGTCAAGCAGTCAGTCAGGTAGTCAAGCAGTCAGTCAGTCAGTGTCAGTCAGTCATTTATTCATTCAGTCAGTCAGTGAAATAGCCAGTCAGAGAGTCAAGCAGTCAGTCAGTCAGTCTCAGTCAGTCAGTTAGTCAGTCAGTCAGTCAGTCAGTCAGTCAGTCCAGTCTCAGTCAGTCAGGCAGTTAGTCAGTCAGTCTCGGTCAGTCAGTGTGTCAGTCAGTCAGTATCAGTCAGTCAGTGAGTCAGTCTGTCAGTCAGGCAGTATCAGTCAGGCAGTAAGACTCCGCTCGACAGAACTCCGATAGCCTAATGGCTAGACCGCTGGTCTTCCAAGCGAGTGGCCTGGGTTCGAGTCCCAGCCGGAGCGAATGTCTTCAATGTATATATTTCTTTTCTAATTTGAAAATTCTTTTTTTTCAATTTCTTTCCTTTGCAATTATTGATTATTTATGTAGGGAAGAAAATTCTGAGTCAGTTTAATTTTTCGACACGAAGATTTCAAAGTGTTTAAATAAACAATTACCAAGGTGCATTTTTTGTTTTTCTTATATTTAAAACTCCCACCGACAGAGCTCCCATAGACTAATGGCTAGAGTGTTAGGCTTCCAAGCGAGTGGCCCTGGGTTCGAGTCCCAGCCTGAACGAAAATCTTCAATGTATACTTTTAGTTTCTAATTTAAAATTTCTTCTTCTTTTTTTTTAATTTTTCTCTTTTGTGAATATTGATTATTTATGTAGGGAGAAAAATTCTGAGTCAGTTTAATTATTCGACCTGTAAATTTCAAAGTGTTTGAATCAATAATTTCCAAAGTGCATTTTTTGTTTTTATTATATTTAAGACTTCCATCGACAGAGCTCCGATAGCCTAATGGCTAGACCGTTGGGTTCCTAGCGCGTGGTACTGGGTTCGAGTCCCGGCCGGAAAGGAAATCTTAAATGCAAATATTTTTTTCTAATTTTATAATTCTTTTTTTTTTATTTTTCCCTTTTGCGAAGTCAGTCAGTCAGTCTGACAGTCAATCAGTCAAGCACTCAGTCATTCAGTCTCAGTCAGTCAGTCCAGTCAGTCAGTCACTCAGTCAGTCAGTTAGTCCTTCAGCCAGTCAGTCAAGCAGTCAGTCATTTAGTCTCAGTCAGTCAGTCATTCAGTCAGTCAGTCAGTCAGGCAGTCAGTCAGTCAGTCAGTCGGTCAGTCCTGTGCAGTCAGTTAGTCACTAAAGCAGTCAGTCAGTCTCAGTCAGTCAGTCAGTCAGTCCAGTCCAGTCTCAGTCAGTCAGTCAGTCAGTCTCGGTCAGTCAGTCAGTCAGTCATTCAGTCAGTCAGGCAGTCAGTCAGTCGGTCAGCCTTATTCAGTCAGTCTGTCAGTCAGTCAGTCAGTCAGCCTTATTCAGTCCTTTGCAATTATTGATTATTTATGTAGGGAAGAAAATTCTGAGTCAGTTTAATTTTTCGACACGAAGATTTCAAAGTGTTTAAATAAACAATTACCAAGGTGCATTTTTTGTTTTTATTATATTTAAAACTCCCACCGACAGAGCTCCGATAGCCTAATGGCTAGACCGTTGGGTTCCAAGCGCGTGGTACTGGGTTCGAGTCCCGGCCGGAACGAAAATCTGTCAGTCATCCTTATTCAGTCAGTCTGTCAGTCAGTCAGTCAGTCAGCCTTATTCAGTCAGTCTGTCAGTCATCCTTATTCAGTCAGTCTGTCAGTCAGTCAGTCGGTCAGTCCTGCCCAGTCAGTTAGTCAGTCAAGCAGTCAGTCAGGTAGTCAAGCAGTCAGTCAGTCAGTGTCAGTCAGTCATTTAGTCATTCACTCAGTCAGTGAAATAGCCAGTCAGAGAGTCAAGCAGTCAGTCAGTCAGTCTCAGTCAGTCAGTTAGTCCTTCAGCCAGTCAGTCAAGCAGTCAGTCATTTAGTCTCAGTCAGTCAGTCAGTCAGGCAGTCAGTCAGTCAGTCGGTCAGTCCTGTGCAGTCAGTTAGTCACTAAAGCAGTCAGTCAGTCTCAGTCAGTCAGTCAGTCAGTCAGTCCAGTCCAGTCTCAGTCAGTCAGTCAGTCAGTCTCGGTCAGTCAGTCAGTCAGTCATTCAGTCAGTCAGTCAGTCAGTCAGGCAGTCAATCAGTCGGTCAGCCTTATTCAGTCAGTCTGTCAGTCAGTCAGTCAGTCAGCCTTATTCAGTCAGTCTGTCAGTCATCCTTATTCTGTCAGTCAGTCAGTCGGTCAGTCCTGTCCAGTCAGTTAGTCAGTCAAGCAGTCAGTCAGGTAGTCAAGCAGTCAGTCAGTCAGTGTCAGTCAGTCATTTAGTCATTCAGTCAGTCAGTGAAATAGCCAGTCAGAGAGTCAAGCAGTCAGTCAGTCAGTCTCAGTCAGTCAGTTAGTCAGTCAGTCAGTCAGTCAGTCAGTCAGTCCAGTCTCAGTCAGTCAGTCAGTCCAGTCTCAGTCAGGCAGGCAGTTAGTCAGTCAGTCTCGGTCAGTCAGTGAGTCAGTCAGTCAGTATCAGTCAGTCAGTGAGTCAGTCTGTCAGTCAGGCAGTATCAGTCAGGCAGTAAGACTCCGCTCGACAGAACTCCGATAGCCTAATGGCTAGACCGCTGGTCTTCCAAGCGAGTGGCCTGGGTTCGAGTCCCAGCCGGAGCGAATATCTTCAATGTATATATTTCTTTTCTAATTTGAAAATTCTTTTTTTTTCTATTTCTTTCCTTTGCAATTATTGATTATTTATGTAGGGAAGAAAATTCTGAGTCAGTTTAATTTTTCGACACGAAGATTTCAAAGTGTTTAAATAAACAATTACCAAGGTGCATTTTTTGTTTTTATTATATTTAAAACTCCCACCGACAGAGCTCCGATAGCCTAATGGCTAGACCGTTGGGTTCCAAGCGCGTGGTACTGGGTTCGAGTCCCGGCCGGAACGAAAATCTGTCAGTCATCCTTATTCAGTCAGTCTGTCAGTCAGTCAGTCAGTCAGCCTTATTCAGTCAGTCTGTCAGTCATCCTTATTCAGTCAGTCTGTCAGTCAGTCAGTCGGTCAGTCCTGCCCAGTCAGTTAGTCAGTCAAGCAGTCAGTCAGGTAGTCAAGCAGTCAGTCAGTCAGTGTCAGTCAGTCATTTAGTCATTCACTCAGTCAGTGAAATAGCCAGTCAGAGAGTCAAGCAGTCAGTCAGTCAGTCTCAGTCAGTCAGTTAGTCCTTCAGCCAGTCAGTCAAGCAGTCAGTCATTTAGTCTCAGTCAGTCAGTCAGTCAGGCAGTCAGTCAGTCAGTCGGTCAGTCCTGTGCAGTCAGTTAGTCACTAAAGCAGCCAGTCAGTCTCAGTCAGTCAGTCAGTCAGTCAGTCCAGTCCAGTCTCAGTCAGTCAGTCAGTCAGTCTCGGTCAGTCAGTCAGTCAGTCAGTCAGTCAGTCAGTCAGGCAGTCAATCAGTCGGTCAGCCTTATTCAGTCAGTCTGTCAGTCAGTCAGTCAGTCAGCCTTATTCAGTCAGTCTGTCAGTCATCCTTATTCTGTCAGTCAGTCAGTCGGTCAGTCCTGTCCAGTCAGTTAGTCAGTCAAGCAGTCAGTCAGGTAGTCAAGCAGTCAGTCAGTCAGTGTCAGTCAGTCATTTAGTCATTCAGTCAGTCAGTGAAATAGCCAGTCAGAGAGTCAAGCAGTCAGTCAGTCAGTCTCAGTCAGTCAGTCAGTCAGTCAGTCAGTCAGTCAGTCCAGTCTCAGTCAGTCAGGCAGTTAGTCAGTCAGTCTCGGTCAGTCAGTGAGTCAGTCAGTCAGTATCAGTCAGTCAGTGAGTCAGTCTGTCAGTCAGGCAGTATCAGTCAGGCAGTAAGACTCCGCTCGACAGAACTCCGATAGCCTAATGGCTAGACCGCTGTTCTTCCAAGCGAGTGGCCTGGGTTCGAGTCCCAGCCGGAGCGAATATCTTCAATGTATATATTTCTTTTCAAATTTGAAAATTCTTTTTTTTTTCAATTTCTTTCCTTTGCAATTATTGATTATTTATGTAGGGAAGAAAATTCTGAGTCAGTTTAATTTTTCGACACGAAGATTTCAAAGTGTTTAAATAAACAATTACCAAGGTGCATTTTTTGTTTTTATTATATTTAAAACTCCCACCGACAGAGCTCCCATAGACTAATGGCTAGAGTGTTAGGCTTCCAAGCGAGTGGCCCTGGGTTCGAGTCCCAGCCTGAACGAAAATCTTCAATGTGTACTTTTAGTTTCTAATTTGAAATTTCTTCTTCTTTTTTTTTTTAATTTTTCTCTTTTGCGAATATTGATTATTTGTGTAGGGAGAAAAATTCTGAGTCAGTTTAATTATTCGACCTGTAAATTTCAAAGTGTTTGAATCAATAATTACCAAGGTGCATTTTTTGTTTTTATTATATTTAAGACTTCCATCGACAGAGCTCCGATAGCCTAATGGCTAGACCGTTGGGTTCCAAGCGCGTGGTACTGGGTTCGAGTCCCGGCCGGAACAAAAATCTTCCATGTATATATTTCTCTTCTAATTTGAAGATTCTTTTTTTTTCAATTTCTTTCTTTTGCAAATATGGATTATTTATGTACGGAAGAAAATTCTGAGTCAGTTTAATCATTCGACCTTTAGATTTCAAAGATTTTAGATTAATAATTACTAAGGTGCATTTTTTGTTTTTATTATAATTAAGACACCGATCAACAGAGATCCGATAGTATATTGGCGAGAGCGTTGGGCTTCCATGAGTGTCGCCCTGGGTTCAAATCCCAGCCGGAAAGGAAATCTTAAATGCAAATATTTTTTTCTAATTTTATAATTCTTTTTTTTTTTATTTTTCCCTTTTGCGAAGTCAGTCAGTCAGTCTCAGTCAGTCAGTCCAGTCAGTCAGTCACTCAGTCAGTCAGTTAGTCCTTCAGCCAGTCAGTCAAGCAGTCAGTCATTTAGTCTCAGTCAGTCAGTCATTCAGTCAGTCAGTCAGTCAGGCAGTCAGTCAGTCAGTCAGTCGGTCAGTCCTGTGCAGTCAGTTAGTCACTAAAGCAGTCAGTCAGTCTCAGTCAGTCAGTCAGTCAGTCAGTCCAGTCCAGTCTCAGTCAGTCAGTCACTCAGTCTCGGTCAGTCAGTCAGTCAGTCATTCAGTCAGTCAGTCAGTCAGTCAGGCAGTCAGTCAGTCGGTCAGCCTTATTCAGTCAGTCTGTCAGTCAGTCAGTCAGTCAGCCTTATTCAGTCAGTCTGTCAGTCATCCTTATTCAGTCAGTCTGTCAGTCAGTCAGTCATCCTTATTCAGTCAGTCAGTCAGTCCAGTCCAGTCTCAGTCAGTCAGTCAGTCAGTCTCGGTCAGTCAGTCAGTCAGTCATTCAGTCAGTCAGGCAGTCAGTCGGTCAGCCTTATTCAGTCAGTCTGTCAGTCAGTCAGTCAGTCAGCCTTATTCAGTCAGTCTGTCAGTCATCCTTATTCAGTCAGTCTGTCAGTCAGTCAGTCGGTCAGTCCTGTCCAGTCAGTTAGTCAGTCAAGCAGTCAGTCAGGTAGTCAAGCAGTCAGTCAGTCAGTGTCAGTCAGTCATTTAGTCATTCAGTCAGTCAGTGAAATAGCCAGTCAGAGAGTCAAGCAGTCAGTCAGTCAGTCTCAGTCAGTCAGTTAGTCAGTCAGTCAGTCAGTCAGTCCGTCAGTCCAGTCTCAGTCAGTCAGGCAGTTAGTCAGTCAGTCTCGGTCAGTCAGTGAGTCAGTCAGTCAGTATCAGTCAGTCAGTGAGTCAGTCTGTCAGTCAGGCAGTATCAGTCAGGCAGTAAGACTCCGCTCGCCAGAACTCCGATAGCCTAATGGCTAGACCGCTGGTCTTCCAAGCGAGTGGCCTGGGTTCGAGTCCCAGCCGGAGCGAATATCTTCAATGTATATATTTCTTTTCTAATTTGAAAATTCTTTTTTTTTCAATTTCTTTCCTTTGCAATTATTGATTATTTATGTAGGGAAGAAAATTCTGAGTCAGTTTAATTTTTCGACACGAAGATTTCAAAGTGTTTAAATAAACAATTACCAAGGTGCATTTTTTGTTTTTCTTATATTTAAAACTCCCACCGACAGAGCTCCCATAGACTAATGGCTAGAGTGTTAGGCTTCCAAGCGAGTGGCCCTGGGTTCGAGTCCCAGCCTGAACGAAAATCTTCAATGTATACTTTTAGTTTCTAATTTAAAATTTCTTCTTCTTTTTTTTTAATTTTTCTCTTTTGTGAATATTGATTATTTATGTAGGGAGAAAAATTCTGAGTCAGTTTAATTATTCGACCTGTAAATTTCAAAGTGTTTGAATCAATAATTTCCAAAGTGCATTTTTTGTTTTTATTATATTTAAGACTTCCATCGACAGAGCTCCGATAGCCTAATGGCTAGACCGTTGGGTTCCTAGCGCGTGGTACTGGGTTCGAGTCCCGGCCGGAAAGGAAATCTTAAATGCAAATATTTTTTTCTAATTTTATAATTCTTTTTTTTTTATTTTTCCCTTTTGCGAAGTCAGTCAGTCAGTCTGACAGTCAATCAGTCAAGCACTCAGTCATTCAGTCTCAGTCAGTCAGTCCAGTCAGTCAGTCACTCAGTCAGTCAGTTAGTCCTTCAGCCAGTCAGTCAAGCAGTCAGTCATTTAGTCTCAGTCAGTCAGTCATTCAGTCAGTCAGTCAGTCAGGCAGTCAGTCAGTCAGTCAGTCGGTCAGTCCTGTGCAGTCAGTTAGTCACTAAAGCAGTCAGTCAGTCTCAGTCAGTCAGTCAGTCAGTCCAGTCCAGTCTCAGTCAGTCAGTCAGTCAGTCTCGGTCAGTCAGTCAGTCAGTCATTCAGTCAGTCAGGCAGTCAGTCAGTCGGTCAGCCTTATTCAGTCAGTCTGTCAGTCAGTCAGTCAGTCAGCCTTATTCAGTCCTTTGCAATTATTGATTATTTATGTAGGGAAGAAAATTCTGAGTCAGTTTAATTTTTCGACACGAAGATTTCAAAGTGTTTAAATAAACAATTACCAAGGTGCATTTTTTGTTTTTATTATATTTAAAACTCCCACCGACAGAGCTCCGATAGCCTAATGGCTAGACCGTTGGGTTCCAAGCGCGTGGTACTGGGTTCGAGTCCCGGCCGGAACGAAAATCTGTCAGTCATCCTTATTCAGTCAGTCTGTCAGTCAGTCAGTCAGTCAGCCTTATTCAGTCAGTCTGTCAGTCATCCTTATTCAGTCAGTCTGTCAGTCAGTCAGTCGGTCAGTCCTGCCCAGTCAGTTAGTCAGTCAAGCAGTCAGTCAGGTAGTCAAGCAGTCAGTCAGTCAGTGTCAGTCAGTCATTTAGTCATTCACTCAGTCAGTGAAATAGCCAGTCAGAGAGTCAAGCAGTCAGTCAGTCAGTCTCAGTCAGTCAGTTAGTCCTTCAGCCAGTCAGTCAAGCAGTCAGTCATTTAGTCTCAGTCAGTCAGTCAGTCAGGCAGTCAGTCAGTCAGTCGGTCAGTCCTGTGCAGTCAGTTAGTCACTAAAGCAGTCAGTCAGTCTCAGTCAGTCAGTCAGTCAGTCAGTCCAGTCCAGTCTCAGTCAGTCAGTCAGTCAGTCTCGGTCAGTCAGTCAGTCAGTCATTCAGTCAGTCAGTCAGTCAGTCAGTCAGGCAGTCAATCAGTCGGTCAGCCTTATTCAGTCAGTCTGTCAGTCAGTCAGTCAGTCAGCCTTATTCAGTCAGTCTGTCAGTCATCCTTATTCTGTCAGTCAGTCAGTCGGTCAGTCCTGTCCAGTCAGTTAGTCAGTCAAGCAGTCAGTCAGGTAGTCAAGCAGTCAGTCAGTCAGTGTCAGTCAGTCATTTAGTCATTCAGTCAGTCAGTGAAATAGCCAGTCAGAGAGTCAAGCAGTCAGTCAGTCAGTCTCAGTCAGTCAGTTAGTCAGTCAGTCAGTCAGTCAGTCAGTCAGTCAGTCCAGTCTCAGTCAGTCAGTCAGTCCAGTCTCAGTCAGGCAGGCAGTTAGTCAGTCAGTCTCGGTCAGTCAGTGAGTCAGTCAGTCAGTATCAGTCAGTCAGTGAGTCAGTCTGTCAGTCAGGCAGTATCAGTCAGGCAGTAAGACTCCGCTCGACAGAACTCCGATAGCCTAATGGCTAGACCGCTGGTCTTCCAAGCGAGTGGCCTGGGTTCGAGTCCCAGCCGGAGCGAATATCTTCAATGTATATATTTCTTTTCTAATTTGAAAATTCTTTTTTTTTCTATTTCTTTCCTTTGCAATTATTGATTATTTATGTAGGGAAGAAAATTCTGAGTCAGTTTAATTTTTCGACACGAAGATTTCAAAGTGTTTAAATAAACAATTACCAAGGTGCATTTTTTGTTTTTATTATATTTAAAACTCCCACCGACAGAGCTCCGATAGCCTAATGGCTAGACCGTTGGGTTCCAAGCGCGTGGTACTGGGTTCGAGTCCCGGCCGGAACGAAAATCTGTCAGTCATCCTTATTCAGTCAGTCTGTCAGTCAGTCAGTCAGTCAGCCTTATTCAGTCAGTCTGTCAGTCATCCTTATTCAGTCAGTCTGTCAGTCAGTCAGTCGGTCAGTCCTGCCCAGTCAGTTAGTCAGTCAAGCAGTCAGTCAGGTAGTCAAGCAGTCAGTCAGTCAGTGTCAGTCAGTCATTTAGTCATTCACTCAGTCAGTGAAATAGCCAGTCAGAGAGTCAAGCAGTCAGTCAGTCAGTCTCAGTCAGTCAGTTAGTCCTTCAGCCAGTCAGTCAAGCAGTCAGTCATTTAGTCTCAGTCAGTCAGTCAGTCAGGCAGTCAGTCAGTCAGTCGGTCAGTCCTGTGCAGTCAGTTAGTCACTAAAGCAGCCAGTCAGTCTCAGTCAGTCAGTCAGTCAGTCAGTCCAGTCCAGTCTCAGTCAGTCAGTCAGTCAGTCTCGGTCAGTCAGTCAGTCAGTCAGTCAGTCAGTCAGTCAGGCAGTCAATCAGTCGGTCAGCCTTATTCAGTCAGTCTGTCAGTCAGTCAGTCAGTCAGCCTTATTCAGTCAGTCTGTCAGTCATCCTTATTCTGTCAGTCAGTCAGTCGGTCAGTCCTGTCCAGTCAGTTAGTCAGTCAAGCAGTCAGTCAGGTAGTCAAGCAGTCAGTCAGTCAGTGTCAGTCAGTCATTTAGTCATTCAGTCAGTCAGTGAAATAGCCAGTCAGAGAGTCAAGCAGTCAGTCAGTCAGTCTCAGTCAGTCAGTTAGTCAGTCAGTCAGTCAGTCAGTCAGTCAGTCCAGTCTCAGTCAGTCAGGCAGTTAGTCAGTCAGTCTCGGTCAGTCAGTGAGTCAGTCAGTCAGTATCAGTCAGTCAGTGAGTCAGTCTGTCAGTCAGGCAGTATCAGTCAGGCAGTAAGACTCCGCTCGACAGAACTCCGATAGCCTAATGGCTAGACCGCTGGTCTTCCAAGCGAGTGGCCTGGGTTCGAGTCCCAGCCGGAGCGAATATCTTCAATGTATATATTTCTTTTCAAATTTGAAAATTCTTTTTTTTTTCAATTTCTTTCCTTTGCAATTATTGATTATTTATGTAGGGAAGAAAATTCTGAGTCAGTTTAATTTTTCGACACGAAGATTTCAAAGTGTTTAAATAAACAATTACCAAGGTGCATTTTTTGTTTTTATTATATTTAAAACTCCCACCGACAGAGCTCCCATAGACTAATGGCTAGAGTGTTAGGCTTCCAAGCGAGTGGCCCTGGGTTCGAGTCCCAGCCTGAACGAAAATCTTCAATGTGTACTTTTAGTTTCTAATTTGAAATTTCTTCTTCTTTTTTTTTTAATTTTTCTCTTTTGCGAATATTGATTATTTGTGTAGGGAGAAAAATTCTGAGTCAGTTTAATTATTCGACCTGTAAATTTCAAAGTGTTTGAATCAATAATTACCAAGGTGCATTTTTTGTTTTTATTATATTTAAGACTTCCATCGACAGAGCTCCGATAGCCTAATGGCTAGACCGTTGGGTTCCTAGCGCGTGGTACTGGGTTCGAGTCCCGGCCGGAAAGGAAATCTTAAATGCAAATATTTTTTTCTAATTTTATAATTCTTTTTTTTTATTTTTCCCTTTTGCGAAGTCAGTCAGTCAGTCTGACAGTCAATCAGTCAAGCACTCAGTCATTCAGTCTCAGTCAGTCAGTCCAGTCAGTCAGTCACTCAGTCAGTCAGTTAGTCCTTCAGCCAGTCAGTCAAGCAGTCAGTCATTTAGTCTCAGTCAGTCAGTCATTCAGTCAGTCAGTCAGTCAGGCAGTCAGTCAGTCAGTCAGTCGGTCAGTCCTGTGCAGTCAGTTAGTCACTAAAGCAGTCAGTCAGTCTCAGTCAGTCAGTCAGTCAGTCAGTCCAGTCCAGTCTCAGTCAGTCAGTCAGTCAGTCTCGGTCAGTCAGTCAGTCAGTCATTCAGTCAGTCAGGCAGTCAGTCAGTCGGTCAGCCTTATTCAGTCAGTCTGTCAGTCAGTCAGTCGGTCAGTCCTGTCCAGTCAGTTAGTCAGTCAAGCAGTCAGTCAGGTAGTCAAGCAGTCAGTCAGTCAGTGTCAGTCAGTCATTTAGTCATTCAGTCAGTCAGTGAAATAGCCAGTCAGAGAGTCAAGCAGTCAGTCAGTCAGTCTCAGTCAGTCAGTTAGTCAGTCAGTCAGTCAGTCAGTCCGTCAGTCCAGTCTCAGTCAGTCAAGCAGTTAGTCAGTCAGTCTCGGTCAGTCAGTGAGTCAGTCAGTCAGTATCAGTCAGTCAGTGAGTCAGTCTGTCAGTCAGGCAGTATCAGTCAGGCAGTAAGACTCCGCTCGCCAGAACTCCGATAGCCTAATGGCTAGACCGCTGGTCTTCCAAGCGAGTGGCCTGGGTTCGAGTCCCAGCCGGAGCGAATATCTTCAATGTATATATTTCTTTTCTAATTTGAAAATTCTTTTTTTTTTCAATTTCTTTCCTTTGCAATTATTGATTATTTATGTAGGGAAGAAAATTCTGAGTCAGTTTAATTTTTCGACACGAAGATTTCAAAGTGTTTAAATAAACAATTACCAAGGTGCATTTTTTGTTTTTATTATATTTAAAACTCCCACCGACAGAGCTCCCATAGACTAATGGCTAGAGTGTTAGGCTTCCAAGCGAGTGGCCCTGGGTTCGAGTCCCAGCCTGAACGAAAATATTCAATGTATACTTTTAGTTTCTAATTTGAAATTTCTTCTTCTTTTTTTTTTAATTTTTCTCTTTTGCGAATATTGATTATTTATGTAGGGAGAAAAATTCTGAGTCAGTTTAATTATTCGACCTGTAAATTTCAAAGTGTTTGAATCAATAATTACCAAGGTGCATTTTTTGTTTTTATTATATTTAAGACTTCCATCGACAGAGCTCCGATAGCCTAATGGCTAGACCGTTGGGTTCCTAGCGCGTGGTACTGGGTTCGAGTCCCGGCCGGAAAGGAAATCTTAAATGCAAATATTTTTTTCTAATTTTATAATTCTTTTTTTTTTATTTTTCCCTTTTGCGAAGTCAGTCAGTCAGTCTGACAGTCAATCAGTCAAGCACTCAGTCATTCAGTCTCAGTCAGTCAGTCCAGTCAGTCAGTCACTCAGTCAGTCAGTTAGTCCTTCAGCCAGTCAGTCAAGCAGTCAGTCATTTAGTCTCAGTCAGTCAGTCATTCAGTCAGTCAGTCAGTCAGGCAGTCAGTCAGTCAGTCAGTCGGTCAGTCCTGTGCAGTCAGTTAGTCACTAAAGCAGTCAGTCAGTCTCAGTCAGTCAGTCAGTCAGTCAGTCCAGTCCAGTCTCAGTCAGTCAGTCAGTCAGTCTCGGTCAGTCAGTCAGTCAGTCATTCAGTCAGTCAGGCAGTCAGTCAGTCGGTCAGCCTTATTCAGTCAGTCTGTCAGTCAGTCAGTCAGTCAGTCTGTCAGTCAGTCAGTCAGTCAGCCTTATTCAGTCAGTCTGTCAGTCATCCTTATTCAGTCAGTCTGTCAGTCATCCTTATTCAGTCAGTCTGTCAGTCAGTCAGTCGGTCAGTCCTGTCCAGTCAGTTAGTCAGTCAAGCAGTCAGTCAGGTAGTCAAGCAGTCAGTCAGTCAGTGTCAGTCAGTCATTTAGTCATTCAGTCAGTCAGTGAAATAGCCAGTCAGAGAGTCAAGCAGTCAGTCAGTCAGTCTCAGTCAGTCAGTTAGTCAGTCAGTCAGTCAGTCAGTCCGTCAGTCCAGTCTCAGTCAGTCAGGCAGTTAGTCAGTCAGTCTCGGTCAGTCAGTGAGTCAGTCAGTCAGTATCAGTCAGTCAGTGAGTCAGTCTGTCAGTCAGGCAGTATCAGTCAGGCAGTAAGACTCCGCTCGACAGAACTCCGATAGCCTAATGGCTAGACCGCTGGTCTTCCAAGCGAGTGGCCTGGGTTCGAGTCCCAGCCGGAGCGAATATCTTCAATGTATATATTTCTTTTCAAATTTGAAAATTCTTTTTTTTTTCAATTTCTTTCCTTTGCAATTATTGATTATTTATGTAGGGAAGAAAATTCTGAGTCAGTTTAATTTTTCGACACGAAGATTTCAAAGTGTTTAAATAAACAATTACCAAGGTGCAGTTTTTGTTTTTATTATATTTAAAACTCCCACCGACAGAGCTCCCATAGACTAATGGCTAGAGTGTTAGGCTTCCAAGCGAGTGGCCCTGGGTTCGATTCCCAGCCTGAACGAAAATCTTCAATGTGTACTTTTAGTTTCTAATTTGAAATTTCTTCTTCTTTTTTTTTTAATTTTTCTCTTTTGCGAATATTGATTATTTATGTAGGGAGAAAAATTCTGAGTCAGTTTAATTATTCGACCTGTAAATTTCAAAGTGTTTGAATCAATAATTACTAAGGTGCATTTTTTGTTTTTATTATATTTAAGACTTCCATCGACAGAGCTCCGATAGCCTAATGGCTAGACTGTTGGGTTCCTAGCGCGTGGTACTGGGTTCGAGTCCCGGCCGGAAAGGAAATCTTAAATGCAAATATTTTTTTCTAATTTTATAATTCTTTTTTTTTTTATTTTTCCCTTTTGCGAAGTCAGTCAGTCAGTCTGACAGTCAATCAGTCAAGCACTCAGTCATTCAGTCTCAGTCCAGTCAGTCCAGTCAGTCAGTCACTCAGTCAGTCAGTTAGTCCTTCAGCCAGTCAGTCAAGCAGTCAGTCATTTAGTCTCAGTCAGTCAGTCATTCAGTCAGTCAGTCAGTCAGGCAGTCAGTCAGTCAGTCAGTCGGTCAGTCCTGTGCAGTCAGTTAGTCACTAAAGCAGTCAGTCAGTCTCAGTCAGTCAGTCAGTCAGTCAGTCCAGTCCAGTCTCAGTCAGTCAGTCAGTCAGTCTCGGTCAGTCAGTCAGTCAGTCATTCAGTCAGTCAGGCAGTCAGTCAGTCGGTCAGCCTTATTCAGTCAGTCTGTCAGTCAGTCAGTCAGTCAGCCTTATTCAGTCAGTCTGTCAGTCATCCTTATTCAGTCAGTCTGTCAGTCAGTCAGTCGGTCAGTCCTGTCCAGTCAGTTAGTCAGTCAAGCAGTCAGTCAGGTAGTCAAGCAGTCAGTCAGTCAGTGTCAGTCAGTCATTTAGTCATTCAGTCAGTCAGTGAAATAGCCAGTCAGAGAGTCAAGCAGTCAGTCAGTCAGTCTCAGTCAGTCAGTTAGTCAGTCAGTCAGTCAGTCAGTCCAGTCTCAGTCAGTCAGGCAGTTAGTCAGTCAGTCTCGGTCAGTCAGTGAGTCAGTCAGTCAGTATCAGTCAGTCAGTGAGTCAGTCTGTCAGTCAGGCAGTATCAGTCAGGCAGTAAGACTCCGCTCGCCAGAACTCCGATAGCCTAATGGCTAGACCGCTGGTCTTCCAAGCGAGTGGCCTGGGTTCGAGTCCCAGCCGGAGCGAATATCTTCAATGTATATATTTCTTTTCTAATTTGAAAATTCTTTTTTTTTTCAATTTCTTTCCTTTGCAATTATTGATTATTTATGTAGGGAAGAAAATTCTGAGTCAGTTTAATTTTTCGACACGAAGATTTCAAAGTGTTTAAATAAACAATTACCAAGGTGCATTTTTTGTTTTTATTATATTTAAAACTCCCACCGACAGAGCTCCCATAGACTAATGGCTAGAGTGTTAGGCTTCCAAGCGAGTGGCCCTGGGTTCGAGTCCCAGCCTGAACGAAAATATTCAATGTATACTTTTAGTTTCTAATTTGAAATTTCTTCTTCTTTTTTTTTTAATTTTTCTCTTTTGCGAATATTGATTATTTATGTAGGGAGAAAAATTCTGAGTCAGTTTAATTATTCGACCTGTAAATTTCAAAGTGTTTGAATCAATCATTACCAAGGTGCATTTTTTGTTTTTATTATATTTAAGACTTCCATCGACAGAGCTCCGATAGCCTAATGGCTAGACCGTTGGGTTCCAAGCGCGTGGTACTGGGTTCGAGTCCCGGCCGGAACGAAAATCTTCCATGTATATATTTCTCTTCTAATTTGAAGATTCTTTTTTTTTCAATTTCTTTCTTTTGCAAATATGGATTATTTATGTACGGAAGAAAATTCTGAGTCAGTTTAATCATTCGACCTTTAGATTTCAACGATTTTAGATTAATAATTACTAAGGTGCATTTTTTGTTTTTATTATAATTAAGACACCGATCAACAGAGATCCGATAGTATATTGGCGAGAGCGTTGGGCTTCCATGAGTGTCGCCCTGGGTTCAAATCCCAGCCGGAAAGGAAATCTTAAATGCAAATATTTTTTTCTAATTTTATAATTCTTTTTTTTTTATTTTTCCCTTTTGCGAAGTCAGTCAGTCAGTCTGACAGTCAATCAGTCAAGCACTCAGTCATTCAGTCTCAGTCAGTCAGTCCAGTCAGTCAGTCACTCAGTCAGTCAGTTAGTCCTTCAGCCAGTCAGTCAAGCAGTCAGTCATTTAGTCTCAGTCAGTCAGTCATTCAGTCAGTCAGTCAGTCAGGCAGTCAGTCAGTCAGTCAGTCGGTCAGTCCTGTGCAGTCAGTTAGTCACTAAAGCAGTCAGTCAGTCTCAGTCAGTCAGTCAGTCCAGTCCAGTCTCAGTCAGTCAGTCAGTCAGTCTCGGTCAGTCAGTCAGTCAGTCATTCAGTCAGTCAGGCAGTCAGTCAGTCGGTCAGCCTTATTCAGTCAGTCTGTCAGTCAGTCAGTCAGTCAGTCTGTCAGTCAGTCAGTCAGTCAGCCTTATTCAGTCAGTCTGTCAGTCATCCTTATTCAGTCAGTCTGTCAGTCAGTCAGTCGGTCAGTCCTGTCCAGTCAGTTAGTCAGTCAAGCAGTCAGTCAGGTAGTCAAGCAGTCAGTCAGTCAGTGTCAGTCAGTCATTTAGTCATTCAGTCAGTCAGTGAAATAGCCAGTCAGAGAGTCAAGCAGTCAGTCAGTCAGTCTCAGTCAGTCAGTTAGTCAGTCAGTCAGTCAGTCAGTCCGTCAGTCCAGTCTCAGTCAGTCAGGCAGTTAGTCAGTCAGTCTCGGTCAGTCAGTGAGTCAGTCAGTCAGTATCAGTCAGTCAGTGAGTCAGTCTGTCAGTCAGGCAGTATCAGTCAGGCAGTAAGACTCCGCTCGACAGAACTCCGATAGCCTAATGGCTAGACCGCTGGTCTTCCAAGCGAGTGGCCTGGGTTCGAGTCCCAGCCGGAGCGAATATCTTCAATGTATATATTTCTTTTCAAATTTGAAAATTTTTTTTTTTTCAATTTCTTTCCTTTGCAATTATTGATTATTTATGTAGGGAAGAAAATTCTGAGTCAGTTTAATTTTTCGACACGAAGATTTCAAAGTGTTTAAATAAACAATTACCAAGGTGCATTTTTTGTTTTTATTATATTTAAAACTCCCACCGACAGAGCTCCCATAGACTAATGGCTAGAGTGTTAGGCTTCCAAGCGAGTGGCCCTGGGTTCGAGTCCCAGCCTGAACGAAAATCTTCAATGTGTACTTTTAGTTTCTAATTTGAAATTTCTTCTTCTTTTTTTTTTAATTTTTCTCTTTTGCGAATATTGATTATTTATGTAGGGAGAAAAATTCTGAGTCAGTTTAATTATTCGACCTGTAAATTTCAAAGTGTTTGAATCAATAATTACCAAGGTGCATTTTTTGTTTTTATTATATTTAAGACTTCCATCGACAGAGCTCCGATAGCCTAATGGCTAGACTGTTGGGTTCCTAGCGCGTGGTACTGGGTTCGAGTCCCGGCCGGAAAGGAAATCTTAAATGCAAATATTTTTTTCTAATTTTATAATTCTTTTTTTTTTATTTTTCCCTTTTGCGAAGTCAGTCAGTCAGTCTGACAGTCAATCAGTCAAGCACTCAGTCATTCAGTCTCAGTCAGTCAGTCCAGTCAGTCAGTCACTCAGTCAGTCAGTTAGTCCTTCAGCCAGTCAGTCAAGCAGTCAGTCATTTAGTCTCAGTCAGTCAGTCATTCAGTCAGTCAGTCAGTCAGGCAGTCAGTCAGTCAGTCAGTCGGTCAGTCCTGTGCAGTCAGTTAGTCACTAAAGCAGTCAGTCAGTCTCAGTCAGTCAGTCAGTCAGTCAGTCCAGTCCAGTCTCAGTCAGTCAGTCAGTCAGTCTCGGTCAGTCAGTCAGTCAGTCATTCAGTCAGTCAGGCAGTCAGTCAGTCGGTCAGCCTTATTCAGTCAGTCTGTCAGTCAGTCAGTCAGTCAGCCTTATTCAGTCAGTCTGTCAGTCATCCTTATTCAGTCAGTCTGTCAGTCAGTCAGTCGGTCAGTCCTGTCCAGTCAGTTAGTCAGTCAAGCAGTCAGTCAGGTAGTCAAGCAGTCAGTCAGTCAGTGTCAGTCAGTCATTTAGTCATTCAGTCAGTCAGTGAAATAGCCAGTCAGAGAGTCAAGCAGTCAGTCAGTCAGTCTCAGTCAGTCAGTTAGTCAGTCAGTCAGTCAGTCAGTCCGTCAGTCCAGTCTCAGTCAGTCAGGCAGTTAGTCAGTCAGTCTCGGTCAGTCAGTGAGTCAGTCAGTCAGTATCAGTCAGTCAGTGAGTCAGTCTGTCAGTCAGGCAGTATCAGTCAGGCAGTAAGACTCCGCTCGACAGAACTCCGATAGCCTAATGGTTAGACCGCTGGTCTTCCAAGCGAGTGGCCTGGGTTCGAGTCCCAGCCGGAGCGAATATCTTCAATGTATATATTTCTTTTCAAATTTGAAAATTCTTTTTTTTTTCAATTTCTTTCCTTTGCAATTATTGATTATTTATGTAGGGAAGAAAATTCTGAGTCAGTTTAATTTTTCGACACGAAGATTTCAAAGTGTTTAAATAAACAATTACCAAGGTGCAGTTTTTGTTTTTATTATATTTAAAACTCCCACCGACAGAGCTCCCATAGACTAATGGCTAGAGTGTTAGGCTTCCAAGCGAGTGGCCCTGGGTTCGAGTCCCAGCCTGAACGAAAATCTTCAATGTGTACTTTTAGTTTCTAATTTGAAATTTCTTCTTCTTTTTTTTTTTAATTTTTCTCTTTTGCGAATATTGATTATTTATGTAGGGAGAAAAATTCTGAGTCAGTTTAATTATTCGACCTGTAAATTTCAAAGTGTTTGAATCAATAATTACTAAGGTGCATTTTTTGTTTTTATTATATTTAAGACTTCCATCGACAGAGCTCCGATAGCCTAATGGCTAGACTGTTGGGTTCCTAGCGCGTGGTACTGGGTTCGAGTCCCGGCCGGAAAGGAAATCTTAAATGCAAATATTTTTTTCTAATTTTATAATTCTTTTTTTTTTATTTTTCCCTTTTGCGAAGTCAGTCAGTCAGTCTGACAGTCAATCAGTCAAGCACTCAGTCATTCAGTCTCAGTCCAGTCAGTCCAGTCAGTCAGTCACTCAGTCAGTCAGTTAGTCCTTCAGCCAGTCAGTCAAGCAGTCAGTCATTTAGTCTCAGTCAGTCAGTCATTCAGTCAGTCAGTCAGTCAGGCAGTCAGTCAGTCAGTCAGTCGGTCAGTCCTGTGCAGTCAGTTAGTCACTAAAGCAGTCAGTCAGTCTCAGTCAGTCAGTCAGTCAGTCAGTCCAGTCCAGTCTCAGTCAGTCAGTCTCGGTCAGTCTCGGTCAGTCAGTCAGTCAGTCATTCAGTCAGTCAGGCAGTCAGTCAGTCGGTCAGCCTTATTCAGTCAGTCTGTCAGTCAGTCAGTCAGTCAGCCTTATTCAGTCAGTCTGTCAGTCATCCTTATTCAGTCAGTCTGTCAGTCAGTCAGTCGTTCAGTCCTGTCCAGTCAGTTAGTCAGTCAAGCAGTCAGTCAGGTAGTCAAGCAGTCAGTCAGTCAGTGTCAGTCAGTCATTTAGTCATTCAGTCAGTCAGTGAAATAGCCAGTCAGAGAGTCAAGCAGTCAGTCAGTCAGTGAGTCAGTCTGTCAGTCAGGCAGTATCAGTCAGGCAGTAAGACTCCGCTCGCCAGAACTCCGATAGCCTAATGGCTAGACCGCTGGTCTTCCAAGCGAGTGGCCTGGGTTCGAGTCCCAGCCGGAGCGAATATCTTCAATGTATATATTTCTTTTCTAATTTGAAAATTCTTTTTTTTTCAATTTCTTTCCTTTGCAATTATTGATTATTTATGTAGGGAAGAAAATTCTGAGTCAGTTTAATTTTTCGACACGAAGATTTCAAAGTGTTTAAATAAACAATTACCAAGGTGCATTTTTTGTTTTTATTATATTTAAAACTCCCACCGACAGAGCTCCTATAGACTAATAGCTAGAGTGTTAGGCTTCCAAGCGAGTGTCCCTGGGTTCGAGTCCCAGCCTGAACGAAAATATTCAATGTATACTTTTAGTTTCTAATTTGAAATTTCTTCTTCTTTTTTTTTTAATTTTTCTCTTTTGCGAATATTGATTATTTATGTAGGGAGAAAAATTCTGAGTCAGTTTAATTATTCGACCTGTAAATTTCAAAGTGTTTGAATCAATAATTACCAAGGTGCATTTTTTGTTTTTATTATATTTAAGACTTCCATCGACAGAGCTCCGATAGCCTAATGGCTAGACCGTTGGGTTCCAAGCGCGTGGTACTGGGTTCGAGTCCCGGCCGGAACAAAAATCTTCCATGTATATATTTCTCTTCTAATTTGAAGATTCTTTTTTTTTCAATTTCTTTCTTTTGCAAATATGGATTATTTATGTACGGAAGAAAATTCTGAGTCAGTTTAATCATTCGACCTTTAGATTTCAAAGATTTTAGATTAATAATTACTAAGGTGCATTTTTTGTTTTTATTATAATTAAGACACCGATCAACAGAGATACGATAGTATATTGGCGAGAGCGTTGGGCTTCCATGAGTGTCGCCCTGGGTTCAAATCCCAGCCGGAAAGGAAATCTTAAATGCAAATATTTTTTTCTAATTTTATAATTCTTTTTTTTTTATTTTTCCCTTTTGCGAAGTCAGTCAGTCAGTCTGACAGTCAATCAGTCAAGCACTCAGTCATTCAGTCTCAGTCAGTCAGTCCAGTCAGTCAGTCACTCAGTCAGTCAGTTAGTCCTTCAGCCAGTCAGTCAAGCAGTCAGTCATTTAGTCTCAGTCAGTCAGTCATTCAGTCAGTCAGTCAGTCAGGCAGTCAGTCAGTCAGTCAGTCGGTCAGTCCTGTGCAGTCAGTTAGTCACTAAAGCAGTCAGTCAGTCTCAGTCAGTCAGTCAGTCAGTCAGTCCAGTCCAGTCTCAGTCAGTCAGTCACTCAGTCTCGGTCAGTCAGTCAGTCAGTCATTCAGTCAGTCAGTCAGTCAGTCAGGCAGTCAGTCAGTCGGTCAGCCTTATTCAGTCAGTCTGTCAGTCAGTCAGTCAGTCAGCCTTATTCAGTCAGTCTGTCAGTCATCCTTATTCAGTCAGTCTGTCAGTCAGTCAGTCATCCTTATTCAGTCAGTCTGTCAGTCAGTCAGTCGGTCAGTCCTGTCCAGTCAGTTAGTCAGTCAAGCAGTCAGTCAGGTAGTCAAGCAGTCAGTCAGTCAGTGTCAGTCAGTCATTTAGTCATTCAGTCAGTCAGTGAAATAGCCAGTCAGAGAGTCAAGCAGTCAGTCAGTCAGTCTCAGTCAGTCAGTTAGTCAGTCAGTCAGTCAGTCAGTCAGTCAGTCCAGTCTCAGTCAGTCAGGCAGTTAGTCAGTCAGTCTCGGTCAGTCAGTGAGTCAGTCAGTCAGTATCAGTCAGTCAGTGAGTCAGTCTGTCAGTCAGGCAGTATCAGTCAGGCAGTAAGACTCCGCTCGACAGAACTCCGATAGCCTAATGGCTAGACCGCTGGTCTTCCAAGCGAGTGGCCTGGGTTCGAGTCCCAGCCGGAGCGAATATCTTCAATGTATATATTTCTTTTCTAATTTGAAAATTCTTTTTTTTTTTCAATTTCTTTCCTTTGCAATTATTGATTATTTATGTAGGGAAGAAAATTCTGAGTCAGTTTAATTTTTCGACACGAAGATTTCAAAGTGTTTAAATAAACAATTACCAAGGTGCATTTTTTGTTTTTATTATATTTAAAACTCCCACCGACAGAGCTCCCATAGACTAATGGCTAGAGTGTTAGGCTTCCAAGCGAGTGGCCCTGGGTTCGAGTCCCAGCCTGAACGAAAATCTTCAATGTATACTTTTAGTTTCTAATTTGAAATTTCTTCTTCTTTTTTTTTAATTTTTCTCTTTTGCGAATATTGATTATTTATGTAGGGAGAAAAATTCTGAGTCAGTTTAATTATTCGACCTGTAAATTTCAAAGTGTTTGAATCAATAATTACCAAGGTGCATTTTTTGTTTTTATTATATTTAAGACTTCCATCGACAGAGCTCCGATAGCCTAATGGCTAGACCGTTGGGTTCCAAGCGCGTGGTACTGGGTTCGAGTCCCGGCCGGAACGAAAATCTTCCATGTATATATTTCTCTTCTAATTTGAAGATTCTTTTTTTTTCAATTTCTTTCTTTTGCAAATATGGATTATTTATGTACGGAAGAAAATTCTGAGTCAGTTTAATCATTCGACCTTTAGATTTCAAAGATTTTAGATTAATAATTACTAAGGTGCATTTTTTGTTTTTATTATAATTAAGACACCGATCAACAGAGATCCGATAGTATATTGGCGAGAGCGTTGGGCTTCCATGAGTGTCGCCCTGGGTTCAAATCCCAGCCGGAAAGGAAATCTTAAATGCAAATATTTTTTTCTAATTTTATAATTCTTTTTTTTTTTTTATTTTTCCCTTTTGCGAAGTCAGTCAGTCAGTCTGACAGTCAATCAGTCAAGCACTCAGTCATTCAGTCTCAGTCAGTCAGTCCAGTCAGTCAGTCACTCAGTCAGTCAGTTAGTCCTTCAGCCAGTCAGTCAAGCAGTCAGTCATTTAGTCTCAGTCAGTCAGTCATTCAGTCAGTCAGTCAGTCAGGCAGTCAGTCAGTCAGTCAGTCGGTCAGTCCTGTGCAGTCAGTTAGTCACTAAAGCAGTCAGTCAGTCTCAGTCAGTCAGTCAGTCAGTCAGTCCAGTCCAGTCTCAGTCAGTCAGTCAGTCAGTCTCGGTCAGTCAGTCAGTCAGTCATTCAGTCAGTCAGTCAGTCAGGCAGTCAGTCAGTCGGTCAGCCTTATTCAGTCAGTCTGTCAGTCAGTCAGTCAGTCAGCCTTATTCAATCAGTCTGTCAGTCATCCTTATTCAGTCAGTCTGTCAGTCAGTCAGTCGGTCAGTCCTGTCCAGTCAGTTAGTCAGTCAAGCAGTCAGTCAGGTAGTCAAGCAGTCAGTCAGTCAGTGTCAGTCAGTCATTTAGTCATTCAGTCAGTCAGTGAAATAGCCAGTCAGAGAGTCAAGCAGTCAGTCAGTCAGTCTCAGTCAGTCAGTTAGTCAGTCAGTCAGTCAGTCAGTCAGTCAGTCAGTCCAGTCTCAGTCAGTCAGGCAGTTAGTCAGTCAGTCTCGGTCAGTCAGTGAGTCAGTCAGTCAGTATCAGTCAGTCAGTGAGTCAGTCTGTCAGTCAGGCAGTATCAGTCAGGCAGTAAGACTCCGCTCGACAGAACTCCGATAGCCTAATGGCTGGACCGCTGGTCTTCCAAGCGAGTGGTCTATGTTCGAGTCCCAGCCGGAGCGAATATCTTCAATGTATATATTTCTTTTCTAATTTGAAAATTCTTTTTTTTTTCAATTTCTTTCCTTTGCAATTATTGATTATTTATGTAGGGAAGAAAATTCTGAGTCAGTTTAATTTTTCGACACGAAGATTTCAAAGTGTTTAAATAAACAATTACCAAGGTGCATTTTTTGTTTTTATTATATTTAAAACTCCCACCGACAGAGCTCCCATAGACTAATGGCTAGAGTGTTAGGCTTCCAAGCGAGTGGCCCTGGGTTCGAGTCCCAGCCTGAACGAAAATCTTCAATGTATGCTTTTAGTTTCTAATTTGAAATTTCTTCTTCTTTTTTTTTAATTTTTCAATTTTGCGAATATTGATTATTTATGTAGGGAGAAAAATTCTGAGTCAGTTTAATTATTCGACCTGTAAATTTCAAAGTGTTTGAATCAATAATTACCAAGGTGCATTTTTTTGTTTTTATTATATTTAAGACTTCCATCGACAGAGCTCCGATAGCCTAATGGCTAGACCGTTGGGTTCCTAGCGCGTGGTACTGGGTTCGAGTCCCGGCCGGAAAGGAAATCTTAAACGCAAATATTTTTTTCTAATTTTATAATTCTTTTTTTTTATTTTTCCCTTTTGCGAAGTCAGTCAGTCAGTCTGACAGTCAATCAGTCAAGCACTCAGTCATTCAGTCTCAGTCAGTCAGTCCAGTCAGTCAGTCACTCAGTCAGTCAGTTAGTCCTTCAGCCAGTCAGTCAAGCAGTCAGTCATTTAGTCTCAGTCAGTCAGTCATTCAGTCAGTCAGTCAGTCAGGCAGTCAGTCAGTCAGTCAGTCGGTCAGTCCTGTGCAGTCAGTTAGTCACTAAAGCAGTCAGTCAGTCAGTCAGTCGGACAGTCCTGTGCAGTCAGTTAGTCACTAAAGCAGTCAGTCAGTCTCAGTCAGTCAGTCAGTCAGTCAGTCCAGTCCAGTCTCAGTCAGTCAGTCAGTCTCGGTCAGTCAGTCAGTCAGTCATTCAGTCAGTCAGTCAGTCAGTCAGTCGGTCAGCCTTATTCAGTCAGTCTGTCAGTCAGTCAGCCTTATTCAGTCAGTCTGTCAGTCATCCTTATTCAGTCAGTCTGTCAGTCAGTCAGTCGGTCAGTCCTGTCCAGTCAGTTAGTCAGTCAAGCAGTCAGTCAGGTAGTCAAGCAGTCAGTCAGTCAGTGTCAGTCAGTCATTTAGTCATTCAGTCAGTCAGTGAAATAGCCAGTCAGAGAGTCAAGCAGTCAGTCAGTCAGTCTCAGTCAGTCAGTTAGTCAGTCAGTCAGTCAGTCAGTCAGTCAGTCCAGTCTCAGTCAGTCAGGCAGTTAGTCAGTCAGTCTCGGTCAGTCAGTGAGTCAGTCAGTCAGTATCAGTCAGTCAGTGAGTCAGTCTGTCAGTCAGGCAGTATCAGTCAGGCAGTAAGACTCCGCTCGACAGAACTCCGATAGCCTAATGGCTAGACCGCTGGTCTTCCAAGCGAGTGGCCTGGGTTCGAGTCCCAGCCGGAGCGAATATCTTCAATGTATATATTTCTTTTCTAATTTGAAAATTCTTTTTTTTTTCAATTTCTTTCCTTTGCAATTATTGATTATTTATGTAGGGAAGAAAATTCTGAGTCAGTTTAATTTTTCGACACGAAGATTTCAAAGTGATTAAATAAACAATTACCAAGGTGCATTTTTTGTTTTTATTATATTTAAAACTCCCACCGACAGAGCTCCCATAGACTAATGGCTAGAGTGTTAGGCTTCCAAGCGAGTGGCCCTGGGTTCGAGTCCCAGCCTGAACGAAAATCTTCAATGTATACTTTTAGTTTCTAATTTGAAATTTCTTCTTCTTTTTTTTTTAATTTTTCTCTTTTGCGAATATTGATTATTTATGTAGGGAGAAAAATTCTGAGTCAGTTTAATTATTCGACCTGTAAATTTCAAAGTGTTTGAATCAATAATTACCAAGGTGCATTTTTTGTTTTTATTATATTTAAGACTTCCATCGACAGAGCTCCGATAGCCTAATGGCTAGACCGTTGGGTTCCTAGCACGTGGTACTGGGTTCGAGTCCCGGCCGGAAAGGAAATCTTAAATGCAAATATTTTTTTCTAATTTTATAATTCTTTTTTTTTTATTTTTCCCTTTTGCGAAGTCAGTCAGTCAGTCTGACAGTCAATCAGTCAAGCACTCAGTCATTCAGTCTCAGTCAGTCAGTCACTCAGTCAGTCAGTTAGTCCTTCAGCCAGTCAGTCAAGCAGTCAGTCATTTAGTCTCAGTCAGTCAGTCATTCAGTCAGTCAGTCAGTCAGGCAGTCAGTCAGTCAGTCAGTCGGTCAGTCCTGTGCAGTCAGTTAGTCACTAAAGCAGTCAGTCAGTCTCAGTCAGTCAGTCAGTCAGTCTCGGTCAGTCAGTCAGTCAGTCATTCAGTCAGTCAGTCAGTCAGGCAGTCAGTCAGTCGGTCAGCCTTATTCAGTCAGTCTGTCAGTCAGTCAGTCAGTCAGCCTTATTCAGTCAGTCTGTCAGTCATCCTTATTCAGTCAGTCAGTCAGTCGGTCTGTCCTATCCAGTCAGTTAGTCAGTCAAGCAGTCAGTCAGGTAGTCAAGCAGTCAGTCAGTCAGTGTCAGTCAGTCATTTAGTCATTCAGTCAGTCAGTGAAATAGCCAGTCAGAGTCAAGCAGTCAGTCAGTCAGTCTCAGTCAGTCAGTTAGTCAGTCATTCAGTCCAGTCTCAGTCAGTCAGGCAGTTAGTCAGTCAGTCTCGGTCAGTCAGTGAGTCAGTCAGTCAGTATCAGTCAGTCAGTCAGTATCAGTCAGTCAGTGAGTCAGTCTGTCAGTCAGGCAGTATCAGTCAGGCAGTAAGACTCCGCTCGACAGAACTCCGATAGCCTAATGGCTAGACCGCTGGTCTTCCAAGCGAGTGGCCTGGGTTCGAGTCCCAGCCGGAGCGCATATCTTCAATGTATATATTTCTTTTCTAATTTGAAAATTCTTTTTTTTTTCAATTTCTTTCCTTTGCAATTATTGATTATTTATGTAGGGAAGAAAATTCTGAGTCAGTTTATTTTTTCGACACGAAGATTTCAAAGTGTTTAAATAAACAATTACCAAGGTGCATTTTTTGTTTTTATTATATTTAAAACTCCCACCGACAGAGCTCCCATAGACTAATGGCTAGAGTATTAGGCTTCCAAGCGAGTGGCCCTGGGTTCGAGTCCCAGCCTGAACGAAAATCTTCAATGTATACTTTTAGTTTCTAATTTAAAATTTCTTCTTCTTTTTTTTTAATTTTTCTCTTTTGCGAATATTGATTATTTATGTAGGGAGAAAAATTCTGAGTCAGTTTAATTATTCGACCTATAAATTTCAAAGTGTTTGAATCAATAATTACCAAGGTGCATTTTTTGTTTTTATTATATTTAAGACTTCCATTGACAGAGCTCCGATAGCCTAATGGCTAGACCGTTGGGTTCCAAGCGCGTGGTACTGGGTTCGAGTCCCGGCCGGAACGAAAATCTTCCATGTATATATTTCTCTTCTAATTTGAAGATTCTTTTTTTTTTCAATTTCTTTCTTTTGCAAATATGGATTATTTATGTACGGAAGAAAATTCTGAGTCAGTTTAATCATTCGACCTTTAGATTTCAAAGATTTTAGATCAATAATTACTAAGGTGCATTTTTTGTTTTAATTATAATTAAGACACCGATCAACAGAGATCCGATAGTATATTGGCGAGAGCGTTGGGCTTCCATGAGTGTCGCCCTGGGTTCAAATCCCAGCCGGAAAGGAAATCTTAAATGCAAATATTTTTTTTCTAATTTTATAATTCTTTTTTTTTTATTTTTCCCTTTTGCGAAGTCAGTCAGTCAGTCTGACAGTCAATCAGTCAAGCACTCAGTCATTCAGTCTCAGTCAGTCAGTCCATTCAGTCAGTCACTCAGTCAGTCAGTTAGTCCTTCAGCCAGTCAGTCAAGCAGTCAGTCATTTAGTCTCAGTCAGTCAGTCATTCAGTCAGTCAGTCAGTCAGGCAGTCAGTCAGTCATTCAGTCGGTCAGTCCTGTGCAGTCAGTTAGTCACTAAAGCAGTCAGTCAGTCTCAGTCAGTCAGTCAGTCAGTCAGTCCAGTCCAGTCTCAGTCAGTCAGTCAGTCAGTCTCGGTCAGTCAGTCAGTCAGTCATTCAGTCAGTCAGTCAGTCAGGCAGTCAGTCAGTCGGTCAGCCTTATTCAGTCAGTCTGTCAGTCAGTCAGTCAGTCAGCCTTATTCAGTCAGTCTGTCAGTCATCCTTATTCAGTCAGTCTGTCAGTCAGTCAGTCGGTCAGTCCTGTCCAGTCAGTTAGTCAGTCAAGCAGTCAGTCAGGTAGTCAAGCAGTCAGTCAGTCAGTGTCAGTCAGTCATTTATTCATTCAGTCAGTCAGTGAAATAGCCAGTCAGAGAGTCAAGCAGTCAGTCAGTCAGTCTCAGTCAGTCAGTTAGTCAGTCAGTCAGTCAGTCAGTCAGTCAGTCCAGTCTCAGTCAGTCAGGCAGTTAGTCAGTCAGTCTCGGTCAGTCAGTGAGTCAGTCAGTCAGTATCAGTGAGTCAGTCTGTCAGTCAGGCAGTATCAGTCAGGCAGTAAGACTCCGCTCGACAGAACTCCGATAGCCTAATGGCTACACCGTTGGTCTTCCAAGCGAGTGGCCTGGGTTCGAGTCCATGCCGGAGCGAATATCTTCAATGTATATATTTCTTTTCTAATTTGAAAATTCTTTTTTTTTTCAATTTCTTTCCTTTGCAATTATTGATTATTTATGTAGGGAAGAAAATTCTGAGTCAGTTTAATTTTTCGACACGAAGATTTCAAAGTGTTTAAATAAACAATTACCAAGGTGCATTTTTTGTTTTTATTATATTTAAAACTCCCACCGACAGAGCTCCCATAGACTAATGGCTAGAGGGTTAGGCTTCCAAGCGAGTGGCCCTGGGTTCGAGTCCCAGATTGAACGAAAATCTTCAATGTATACTTTTAGTTTCTAATTTGAAATTTCTTCTTCTTTTTTTTTTTAATTTTTCTCTTTTGCGAATATTGATTATTTATGTAGGGAGAAAAATTCTGAGTCAGTTTAATTATTCGACCTGTAAATTTCAAAGTGTTTGAATCAATAATTACCAAGGTGCATTTTTTGTTTTTATTATATTTAAGACTTCCATCGACAGAGCTCCGATAGCCTAATGGCTAGACCGTTGGGTTCCAAGCGCGTGGTACTGGGTTCGAGTCCCGGCCGGAACGAAAATCTTCCATGTATATATTTCTCTTCTAATTTGAAGATTCTTTTTTTTTTCAATTTCTTTCTTTTGCAAATATGGATTATTTATGTACGGAAGAAAATTCTGAGTCAGTTTAATCATTCGACCTTTAGATTTCAAAGATTTTAGATCAATAATTACTAAGGTGCATTTTTTGTTTTAATTATAATTAAGACACCGATCAACAGAGATCCGATAGTATATTGGCGAGAGCGTTGGGCTTCCATGAGTGTCGCCCTGGGTTCAAATCCCAGCCGGAAAGGAAATCTTAAATGCAAATATTTTTTTCTAATTTTATAATTCTTTTTTTTTTATTTTTCCCTTTTGCGAAGTCAGTCAGTCAGTCTGACAGTCAATCAGTCAAGCACTCAGTCATTCAGTCTCACTCAGTCAGTCCATTCAGTCAGTCACTCAGTCAGTCAGTTAGTCCTTCAGCCAGTCAGTCAAGCAGTCAGTCATTTAGTCTCAGTCAGTCAGTCATTCAGTCAGTCAGTCAGTCAGGCAGTCAGTCAGTCAGTCAGTCGGTCAGTCCTGTGCAGTCAGTTAGTCACTAAAGCAGTCAGTCAGTCTCAGTCAGTCAGTCAGTCAGTCAGTCCAGTCCAGTCTCAGTCAGTCAGTCAGTCAGTCTCGGTCAGTCAGTCAGTCAGTCATTCAGTCAGTCAGTCAGTCAGGCAGTCAGTCAGTCGGTCAGCCTTATTCAGTCAGTCTGTCAGTCAGTCAGTCAGTCAGCCTTATTCAGTCAGTCTGTCAGTCATCCTTATTCAGTCAGTCTGTCAGTCAGTCAGTCGGTCAGTCCTGTCCAGTCAGTTAGTCAGTCAAGCAGTCAGTCAGGTAGTCAAGCAGTCAGTCAGTCAGTGTCAGTCAGTCATTTAGTCATTCAGTCAGTCAGTGAAATAGCCAGTCAGAGAGTCAAGCAGTCAGTCAGTCTGTCTCAGTCAGTCAGTTAGTCAGTCAGTCAGTCAGTCAGTCAGTCAGTCCAGTCTCAGTCAGTCAGGCAGTTAGTCAGTCAGTCTCGGTCAGTCAGTGAGTCAGTCAGTCAGTATCAGTCAGTCAGTGAGTCAGTCTGTCAGTCAGGCAGTATCAGTCAGGCAGTAAGACTCCGCTCGACAGAACTCCGATAGCCTAATGGCTACACCGTTGGTCTTTCAAGCGAGTGGCCTGGGTTCGAGTCCCAGCCGGAGCGAATATCTTCAATGTATATATTTCTTTTCTAATTTGAAAATTCTTTTTTTTTTCAATTTCTTTCCTTTGCAATTATTGATTATTTATGTAGGGAAGAAAATTCTGAGTCAGTTTAATTTTTCGACACGAAGATTTCAAAGTGTTTAAATAAACAATTACCAAGGTGCATTTTTTGTTTTTATTATATTTAAAACTCCCACCGACAGAGCTCCCATAGACTAATGGCTAGAGTGTTAGGCTTCCAAGCGAGTGGCCCTGGGTTCGAGTCCCAGATTGAACGAAAATCTTCAATGTATACTTTTAGTTTCTAATTTGAAATTTCTTCTTCTTTTTTTTTTTTTAATTTTTCTCTTTTGCGAATATTGATTATTTATGTAGGGAGAAAAATTCTGAGTCAGTTTAATTATTCGACCTGTAAATTTCAAAGTGTTTGAATCAATAATTACCAAGGTGCATTTTTTGTTTTTATTATATTTAAGACTTCCATCGACAGAGCTCCGATAGCCTAATGGCTAGACCGTTGGGTTCCAAGCGCGTGGTACTGGGTTCGAGTCCCGGCCGGAACGAAAATCTTCCATGTATATATTTCTCTTCTAATTTGAAGATTTTTTTTTTTTTTCAATTTCTTTCTTTTGCAAATATGGATTATTTATGTACGGAAGAAAATTCTGAGTCAGTTTACTCATTCGACCTTTAGATTTCAAAGATTTTAGATCAATAATTACTAAGGTGCATTTTTTGTTTTAATTATAATTAAGACACCGATCAACAGAGATCCGATAGTATATTGGCGAGAGCGTTGGGCTTCCATGAGTGTCGCCCTGGGTTCAAATCCCAGCCGGAAAGGAAATCTTAAATGCAAATATTTTTTTCTAATTTTATAATTCTTTTTTTTTTATTTTTCCCTTTTGCGAAGTCAGTCAGTCAGTCTGACAGTCAATCAGTCAAGCACTCAGTCATTCAGTCTCAGTCAGTCAGTCCATTCAGTCAGTCACTCAGTCAGTCAGTTAGTCCTTCAGCCAGTCAGTCAAGCAGTCAGTCATTTAGTCTCAGTCAGTCAGTCAGTCAGTCAGGCAGTCAGTCAGTCATTCAGTCGGTCAGTCCTGTGCAGTCAGTTAGTCACTAAAGCAGTCAGTCAGTCTCAGTCAGTCAGTCAGTCAGTCAGTCCAGTCCAGTCTCAGTCAGTCAGTCAGTCAGTCTCGGTCAGTCAGTCAGTCAGTCATTCAGTCAGTCAGTCAGTCAGGCAGTCAGTCAGTCGGTCAGCCTTATTCAGTCAGTCTGTCAGTCAGTCAGTCAGTCAGCCTTATTCAGTCAGTCTGTCAGTCATCCTTATTCAGTCAGTCTGTCAGTCATCCTTATTCAGTCAGTCTGTCAGTCAGTCAGTCGGTCAGTCCTGTCCAGTCAGTTAGTCAGTCAAGCAGTCAGTCAGGTAGTCAAGCAGTCAGTCAGTCAGTGTCAGTCAGTCATTTAGTCATTCAGTCAGTCAGTGAAATAGCCAGTCAGAGAGTCAAGCAGTCAGTCAGTCAGTCTCAGTCAGTCAGTTAGTCAGTCAGTCAGTCAGTCAGTCAGTCCAGTCTCAGTCAGTCAGGCAGTTAGTCAGTCAGTCTCGGTCAGTCAGTGAGTCAGTCAGTCAGTATCAGTCAGTCAGTGAGTCAGTCTGTCAGTCAGGCAGTATCAGTCAGGCAGTAAGACTCCGCTCGACAGAACTCCGATAGCCTAATGGCTACACCGTTGGTCTTCCAAGCGAGTGGCCTGGGTTCGAGTCCCAGCCGGAGCGAATATCTTCAATGTATATATTTCTTTTCTAATTTGAAAATTCTTTTTTTTTTCAATTTCTTTCCTTTGCAATTATTGATTATTTATGTAGGGAAGAAAATTCTGAGTCAGTTTAATTTTTCGACACGAAGATTTCAAAGTGTTTAAATAAACAATTACCAAGGTGCATTTTTTGTTTTTATTATATTTAAAACTCCCACCGACAGAGCTCCCATAGACTAATGGCTAGAGTGTTAGGCTTCCAAGCGAGTGGCCCTGGGTTCGAGTCCCAGATTGAACGAAAATCTTCAATGTATACTTTTAGTTTCTAATTTGAAATTTCTTCTTCTTTTTTTTAATTTTTCTCTTTTGCGAATATTGATTATTTATGTAGGGAGAAAAATTCTGAGTCAGTTTAATTATTCGACCTGTAAATTTCAAAGTGTTTGAATCAATAATTACCAAGGTGCATTTTTTGTTTTTATTATATTTAAGACTTCCATCGACAGAGCTCCGATAGCCTAATGGCTAGACCGTTGGGTTCCAAGCGCGTGGTACTGGGTTCGAGTCCCGGCCGGAACGAAAATCTTCAATGTATACTTTTAGTTTCTAATTTGAAATTTCTTCTTCTTTTTTTTTTTAATTTTTCTCTTTTGCGAATATTGATTATTTATGTAGGGAGAAAAATTCTGAGTCAGTTTAATTATTCGACCTGTGTTTTTCTGCTTAAGAGGAGGTTTGAATCTTGTTTCTATCTTAAATAGAACGAAAGATATAATTATATTTGTTTCATGCACCTAACTAATGTGTACTTAACTTTAAAACTTTAAACGCGTTTTTCTCCATGATGCAATTTTTCCCGATTTCTTGCATTCAAACTCTTATAAGTCAAGAACCGATAAAGATAAAGTAATGAAATTTGGAGCATATCTTTTTCAAACAGTTTACTTTAAATTTTATTCGTCGAATTTGAAAAAAACGTTTACTACAAAAATTACGATTTTTTTAAAAAGAAGTATTTTCGAATTTTTCGAAATTTTTCTTCAAATATTTTTTATTTTTTATTGAATCAATATTTTTAAAATCGCCGAATAAAAATTAAAGCTTAGATATTTGTGCGTAATTCATTGAAAAAAAAATGAAAATTGTTTAAGAATATTTTGAGTTATAGCAATTTAAAGCAATCCCATTTTTTATGAAAAAACTAATTAAATTTAAATAAAAAATTTTCTTTTTTTCATATTTATGTTATGATTTTGCTTATTAAATAAATGGTGAATCAGTGCAAAAAATTTCAAAACTCTAAAGTATATAATAAAAAAAATTTCAAAATGTGTCCCGGACCCCCTTAAATGCAAATATTTTTTTCTAATTTTATAATTCTTTTTTTTTTATTTTTTCCTTTTGCGAAGTCAGTCAGTCAGTCTGACAGTCAATCAGTCAAGCACTCAGTCATTCAGTCTCAGTCAGTCAGTCCAGTCAGTCAGTCACTCAGTCAGTCAGTTAGTCCTTCAGCCAGTCAGTCAAGCAGTCAGTCATTTAGTCTCAGTCAGTCAGTCATTCAGTCAGTCAGTCAGTCAGGCAGTCAGTCAGTCAGTCAGTCGGTCAGTCCTGTGCAGTCAGTTAGTCACTAAAGCAGTCAGTCAGTCTCAGTCAGTCAGTCAGTCAGTCAGTCCAGTCCAGTCTCAGTCAGTCAGTCAGTCAGTCTCGGTCAGTCAGTCAGTCAGTCATTCAGTCAGTCAGTCAGTCAGTCGGTCAGCCTTATTCAGTCAGTCTGTCAGTCAGTCAGTCAGTCAGCCTTATTCAGTCAGTCTGTCAGTCATCCTTATTCAGTCAGTCTGTCAGTCAGTCAGTCGGTCAGTCCTGTCCAGTCAGTTAGTCAGTCAAGCAGTCAGTCAGGTAGTCAAGCAGTCAGTCAGTCAGTTAGTCAGTCAGTCAGTCAGTCAGTCAGTCAGTCCAGTCTCAGTCAGTCAGGCAGTTAGTCAGTCAGTCTCGGTCAGTCAGTGAGTCAGTCAGTCAGTATCAGTCAGTCAGTGAGTCAGTCTGTCAGTCAGGCAGTATCAGTCAGGCAGTAAGACTCCGCTCGACAGAACTCCGATACCCTAATGGCTAGACCGCTGGTCTTCCAAGCGAGTGGCCTGGGTTCGAGTCCCAGCCGGAGCGAATATCTTCAATGTATATATTTCTTTTCTAATTTGAAAATTCTTTTTTTTTTCAATTTCTTTCCTTTGCAATTATTGATTATTTATGTAGGGAAGAAAATTCTGAGTCAGTTTAATTTTTCGACACGAAGATTTCAAAGTGTTTAAATAAACAATTACCAAGGTGCATTTTTTGTTTTTATTATATTTAAAACTCCCACCGACAGAGCTCCCATAGACTAATGGCTAGAGTGTTAGGCTTCCAAGCGAGTGGCCCTGGGTTCGAGTCCCAGCCTGAACGAAAATCTTCAATGTATACTTTTAGTTTCTAATTTGAAATTTCTTCTTCTTTTTTTTTTAATTTTTCTCTTTTGCGAATATTGATTATTTATGTAGGGAGAAAAATTCTGAGTCAGTTTAATTATTCGACCTGTAAATTTCAAAGTGTTTGAATCAATAATTACCAAGGTGCATTTTTTGTTTTTATTATATTTAAGACTTCCATCGACAGAGCTCCGATAGCCTAATGGCTAGACCGTTGGGTTCCTAGCGCGTGGTACTGGGTTCGAGTCCCGGCCGGAAAGGAAATCTTAAATGCGAATATTTTTTTCTAATTTTAAAATTCTTTTTTTTTTTTTTCCCTTTTGCGAAGTCAGTCAGTCAGTCTGACAGTCAATCAGTCAAGCACTCAGTCATTCAGTCTCAGTCAGTCAGTCCAGTCAGTCAGTCACTCAGTCAGTCAGTTAGTCCTTCAGCCAGTCAGTCAAGCAGTCAGTCATTTAGTCTCAGTCAGTCAGTCATTCAGTCAGTCAGTCAGTCAGGCAGTCAGTCAGTCAGTCGGTCAGTCCTGTGCAGTCAGTTAGTCACTAAAGCAGTCAGTCAGTCTCAGTCAGTCAGTCAGTCAGTCTCAGTCAGTCAGTCAGTCAGTCAGTCCAGTCCAGTCTCAGTCAGTCAGTCAGTCTCGGTCAGTCAGTCAGTCAGTCATTCAGTCAGTCAGTCAGTCAGGCAGTCAGTCAGTCGGTCAGCCTTATTCAGTCAGTCTGTCAGTCAGTCAGTCAGTCAGCCTTATTCAGTCAGTCTGTCAGTCATCCTTATTCAGTCAGTCTGTCAGTCAGTCAGTCGGTCAGTCCTGTCCAGTCAGTTAGTCAGTCAAGCAGTCAGTCAGGTAGTCAAGCAGTCAGTCAGTCAGTGTCAGTCAGTCATTTAGTCATTCAGTCAGTCAGTGAAATAGCCAGTCAGAGAGTCAAGCAGTCAGTCAGTTAGTCTCAGTCAGTCAGTTAGTCAGTCAGTCAGTCGGTCAGTCCTGTGCAGTCAGTTAGTCACTAAAGCAGTCAGTCAGTCTCAGTGAGTCAGTCAGTCAGTCAGTCCAGTCCAGTCTCAGTCAGTCAGTCAGTCAGTCTCGGTCAGTCAGTCAGTCAGTCATTCAGTCAGTCAGTCAGTCAGGCAGTCAGTCAGTCGGCCAGCCTTATTCAGTCCAGTCTCAGTCACTCAGGCAGTTAGTCAGTCAGTCTCGGTCAGTCAGTGAGTCAGTCAGTCAGTATCAGTCAGTCAGTGAGTCAGTCTGTCAGTCAGGCAGTATCAGTCAGGCAGTAAGACTCCGCTCGACAGAACTCCGATACCCTAATGGCTAGACCGCTGGTCTTCCAAGCGAGTGGCCTGGGTTCGAGTCCCAGCCGGAGCGAATATCTTCAATGTATATATTTCTTTTCTAATTTGAAAATTCTTTTTTTTTTTCAATTTCTTTCCTTTGCAATTATTGATTATTTATGTAGGGAAGAAAATTCTGAGTCAGTTTAATTTTTCGACACGAAGATTTCAAAGTGTTTAAATAAACAATTACCAAGGTGCATTTTTTGTTTTTATTATATTTAAAACTCCCACCGACAGAGCTCCCATAGACTAATGGCTAGAGTGTTAGGCTTCCAAGCGAGTGGCCCTGGGTTCGAGTCCCAGCCTGAACGAAAATCTTCAATGTATACATTTAGTTTCTAATTTGAAATTTCTTCTTCTTTTTTTTTAATTTTTCACTTTTGCGAATATTGATTATTTATGTAGGGAGAAAAATTCAGAGTCAGTTTAATTATTCGACCTGTAAATTTCAAAGTGTTTGAATCAATAATTACCAAGGTGCATTTTTTGTTTTTATTATATTTAAGACTTCCATCGACAGAGCTCCGATAGCCTAATGGCTAGACCGTTGGGTTCCTAGCGCGTGGTACTGGGTTCGAGTCCCGGCCGGAAAGGAAATCTTAAATGCAAATATTTTTTTCTAATTTTATAATTTTTTTTTATTTTTCCCTTTTGCGAAGTCAGTCAGTCAGTCTGACAGTCAATCAGTCAAGCACTCAGTCATTCAGTCTCAGTCAGTCAGTCCAGTCAGTCAGTCACTCAGTCAGTCAGTTAGTCCTTCAGCCAGTCAGTCAAGCAGTCAGTCATTTAGTCTCAGTCAGTCAGTCATTCAGTCAGTCAGTCAGTCAGGCAGTCAGTCAGTCAGTCAGTCGGTCAGTCCTGTGCAGTCAGTTAGTCACTAAAGCAGTCGGTCAGTCTCAGTCAGTCAGTCAGTCAGTCAGTCCAGTCCAGTCTCAGTCAGTCAGTCAGTCAGTCTCGGTCAGTCAGTCAGTCAGTCATTCAGTCAGTCAGTCAGTCAGGCAGTCAGTCAGTCGGTCAGCCTTATTCAGTCAGTCTGTCAGTCAGTCAGTCAGTCAGCCTTATTCAGTCAGTCTGTCAGTCATCCTTATTCAGTCAGTCTGTCAGTCAGTCAGTCGGTCAGTCCTGTCCAGTCAGTTAGTCAGTCAAGCAGTCAGTCAGGTAGTCAAGCAGTCAGTCAGTCAGTGTCAGTCAGTCATTTAGTCATTCAGTCAGTCAGTGAAATAGCCAGTCAGAGAGTCAAGCAGTCAGTCAGTCAGTCTCAGTCAGTCAGTTAGTCAGTCAGTCAGTCAGTCAGTCCAATCTCAGTCAGTCAGGCAGTTAGTCAGTCAGTGAGTCAGTCAGTCAGTATCAGTCAGTCAGTGAGTCAGTCTGTCAGTCAGGCAGTATCAGTCAGGCAGTAAGACTCCGCTCGACAGAACTCCGATACCCTAATGGATAGACCGCTGGTCTTCCAAGCGAGTGGCCTGGGTTCGAGTCCCAGCCGGAGCGAATATCTTCAATGTATATATTTCTTTTCTAATTTGAAAATTCTTTTTTTTTTCAATTTCTTTCCTTTGCAATTATTGATTATTTATGTAGGGAAGAAAATTCTGAGTCAGTTTAATTTTTCGACACGAAGATTTCAAAGTGTTTAAATAAACAATTACCAAGGTGCATTTTTTGTTTTTATTATATTTAAAACTCCCACCGACAGAGCTCCCATAGACTAATGGCTAGAGTGTTAGGCTTCCAAGCGAGTGGCCCTGGGTTCGAGTCCCAGCCTGAACGAAAATCTTCAATGTATACTTTTAGTTTCTAATTTGAAATTTCTTCTTCTTTTTTTTTTAATTTTTCTCTTTTGCGAATATTGATTATTTATGTAGGGAGAAAAATTCTGAGTCAGTTTAATTATTCGACCTGTAAATTTCAAAGTGTTTGAATCAATAATTACCAAGGTGCATTTTTTGTTTTTATTATATTTAAGACTTCCATCGACAGAGCTCCGATAGCCTAATGGCTAGACCGTTGGGTTCCTAGCGCGTGGTACTGGGTTCGAGTCCCGGCCGGAAAGGAAATCTTAAATGCAAATATTTTTTTCTAATTTTAAAATTCTTTTTTTTTTTTTTCCCTTTTGCGAAGTCAGTCAGTCAGTCTGACAGTCAATCAGTCAAGCACTCAGTCATTCAGTCTCAGTCAGTCAGTCCAGTCAGTCAGTCACTCAGTCAGTCAGTTAGTCCTTCAGCCAGTCAGTCAAGCAGTCAGTCATTTAGTCTCAGTCAGTCAGTCATTCAGTCAGTCAGTCAGTCAGGCAGTCAGTCAGTCAGTCAGTCGGTCAGTCCTGTGCAGTCAGTTAGTCACTAAAGCAGTCAGTCAGTCTCAGTCAGTCAGTCAGTCAGTCTCAGTCAGTCAGTCAGTCAGTCAGTCCAGTCCAGTCTCAGTCAGTCAGTCAGTCTCGGTCAGTCAGTCAGTCAGTCATTCAGTCAGTCAGTCAGTCAGGCAGTCAGTCAGTCGGTCAGCCTTATTCAGTCAGTCTGTCAGTCAGTCAGTCAGTCAGCCTTATTCAGTCAGTCTGTCAGTCATCCTTATTCAGTCAGTCTGTCAGTCAGTCAGTCGGTCAGTCCTGTCCAGTCAGTTAGTCAGTCAAGCAGTCAGTCAGGTAGTCAAGCAGTCAGTCAGTCAGTGTCAGTCAGTCATTTAGTCATTCAGTCAGTCAGTGAAATAGCCAGTCAGAGAGTCAAGCAGTCAGTCAGTTAGTCTCAGTCAGTCAGTTAGTCAGTCAGTCAGTCGGTCAGTCCTGTGCAGTCAGTTAGTCACTAAAGCAGTCAGTCAGTCTCAGTGAGTCAGTCAGTCAGTCAGTCCAGTCCAGTCTCAGTCAGTCAGTCAGTCAGTCTCGGTCAGTCAGTCAGTCAGTCATTCAGTCAGTCAGTCAGTCAGGCAGTCAGTCAGTCGGCCAGCCTTATTCAGTCCAGTCTCAGTCACTCAGGCAGTTAGTCAGTCAGTCTCGGTCAGTCAGTGAGTCAGTCAGTCAGTATCAGTCAGTCAGTGAGTCAGTCTGTCAGTCAGGCAGTATCAGTCAGGCAGTAAGACTCCGCTCGACAGAACTCCGATACCCTAATGGCTAGACCGCTGGTCTTCCAAGCGAGTGGCCTGGGTTCGAGTCCCAGCCGGAGCGAATATCTTCAATGTATATATTTCTTTTCTAATTTGAAAATTCTTTTTTTTTTTCAATTTCTTTCCTTTGCAATTATTGATTATTTATGTAGGGAAGAAAATTCTGAGTCAGTTTAATTTTTCGACACGAAGATTTCAAAGTGTTTAAATAAACAATTACCAAGGTGCATTTTTTGTTTTTATTATATTTAAAACTCCCACCGACAGAGCTCCCATAGACTAATGGCTAGAGTGTTAGGCTTCCAAGCGAGTGGCCCTGGGTTCGAGTCCCAGCCTGAACGAAAATCTTCAATGTATACATTTAGTTTCTAATTTGAAATTTCTTCTTCTTTTTTTTTAATTTTTCACTTTTGCGAATATTGATTATTTATGTAGGGAGAAAAATTCAGAGTCAGTTTAATTATTCGACCTGTAAATTTCAAAGTGTTTGAATCAATAATTACCAAGGTGCATTTTTTGTTTTTATTATATTTAAGACTTCCATCGACAGAGCTCCGATAGCCTAATGGCTAGACCGTTGGGTTCCTAGCGCGTGGTACTGGGTTCGAGTCCCGGCCGGAAAGGAAATCTTAAATGCAAATATTTTTTTCTAATTTTATAATTTTTTTTTATTTTTCCCTTTTGCGAAGTCAGTCAGTCAGTCTGACAGTCAATCAGTCAAGCACTCAGTCATTCAGTCTCAGTCAGTCAGTCCAGTCAGTCAGTCACTCAGTCAGTCAGTTAGTCCTTCAGCCAGTCAGTCAAGCAGTCAGTCATTTAGTCTCAGTCAGTCAGTCATTCAGTCAGTCAGTCAGTCAGGCAGTCAGTCAGTCAGTCAGTCGGTCAGTCCTGTGCAGTCAGTTAGTCACTAAAGCAGTCGGTCAGTCTCAGTCAGTCAGTCAGTCAGTCAGTCCAGTCCAGTCTCAGTCAGTCAGTCAGTCAGTCTCGGTCAGTCAGTCAGTCAGTCATTCAGTCAGTCAGTCAGTCAGGCAGTCAGTCAGTCGGTCAGCCTTATTCAGTCAGTCTGTCAGTCAGTCAGTCAGTCAGCCTTATTCAGTCAGTCTGTCAGTCATCCTTATTCAGTCAGTCTGTCAGTCAGTCAGTCGGTCAGTCCTGTCCAGTCAGTTAGTCAGTCAAGCAGTCAGTCAGGTAGTCAAGCAGTCAGTCAGTCAGTGTCAGTCAGTCATTTAGTCATTCAGTCAGTCAGTGAAATAGCCAGTCAGAGAGTCAAGCAGTCAGTCAGTCAGTCTCAGTCAGTCAGTTAGTCAGTCAGTCAGTCAGTCAGTCCAATCTCAGTCAGTCAGGCAGTTAGTCAGTCAGTCTCGGTCAGTCAGTGAGTCAGTCAGTCAGTATCAGTCAGTCAGTGAGTCAGTCTGTCAGTCAGGCAGTATCAGTCAGGCAGTAAGACTCCGCTCGACAGAACTCCGATACCCTAATGGCTAGACCGCTGGTCTTCCAAGCGAGTGGCCTGGGTTCGAGTCCCAGCCGGAGCGAATATCTTCAATGTATATATTTCTTTTCTAATTTGAAAATTCTTTTTTTTTTCAATTTCTTTCCTTTGCAATTATTGATTATTTATGTAGGGAAGAAAATTCTGAGTCAGTTTAATTTTTCGACACGAAGATTTCAAAGTGTTTAAATAAACAATTACCAAGGTGCATTTTTTGTTTTTATTATATTTAAAACTCCCACCGACAGAGCTCCCATAGACTAATGGCTAGAGTGTTAGGCTTCCAAGCGAGTGGCCCTGGGTTCGAGTCCCAGCCTGAACGAAAATCTTCAATGTATACTTTTAGTTTCTAATTTGAAATTTCTTCTTCTTTTTTTTTAATTTTTCTCTTTTGCGAATATTGATTATTTATGTAGGGAGAAAAATTCTGAGTCAGTTTAATTATTCGACCTGTAAATTTCAAAGTGTTTGAATCAATAATTACCAAGGTGCATTTTTTGTTTTTATTATATTTAAGACTTCCATCGACAGAGCTCCGATAGCCTAATGGCTAGACCGTTGGGTTCCTAGCGCGTGGTACTGGGTTCGAGTCCCGGCCGGAAAGGAAATCTTAAATGCAAATATTTTTTTCTAATTTTAAAATTCTTTTTTTTTTTTTTCCCTTTTGCGAAGTCAGTCAGTCAGTCTGACAGTCAATCAGTCAAGCACTCAGTCATTCAGTCTCAGTCAGTCAGTCCAGTCAGTCAGTCACTCAGTCAGTCAGTTAGTCCTTCAGCCAGTCAGTCAAGCAGTCAGTCATTTAGTCTCAGTCAGTCAGTCATTCAGTCAGTCAGTCAGGCAGTCAGTCAGTCAGTCAGTCGGTCAGTCCTGTGCAGTCAGTTAGTCACTAAAGCAGTCAGTCAGTCTCAGTCAGTCAGTCAGTCAGTCTCAGTCAGTCAGTCAGTCAGTCAGTCCAGTCCAGTCTCAGTCAGTCAGTCAGTCAGTCTCGGTCAGTCAGTCAGTCAGTCATTCAGTCAGTCAGTCAGTCAGGCAGTCAGTCAGTCGGTCAGCCTTATTCAGTCAGTCTGTCAGTCAGTCAGTCAGTCAGCCTTATTCAGTCAGTCTGTCAGTCATCCTTATTCAGTCAGTCTGTCAGTCAGTCAGTCGGTCAGTCCTGTCCAGTCAGTTAGTCAGTCAAGCAGTCAGTCAGGTAGTCAAGCAGTCAGTCAGTCAGTGTCAGTCAGTCATTTAGTCATTCAGTCAGTCAGTGAAATAGCCAGTCAGAGAGTCAAGCAGTCAGTCAGTTAGTCTCAGTCAGTCAGTTAGTCAGTCAGTCAGTCGGTCAGTCCTGTGCAGTCAGTTAGTCACTAAAGCAGTCAGTCAGTCTCAGTGAGTCAGTCAGTCAGTCAGTCCAGTCCAGTCTCAGTCAGTCAGTCAGTCAGTCTCGGTCAGTCGGCCAGCCTTATTCAGTCCAGTCTCAGTCACTCAGGCAGTTAGTCAGTCAGTCTCGGTCAGTCAGTGAGTCAGTCAGTCAGTATCAGTCAGTCAGTGAGTCAGTCTGTCAGTCAGGCAGTATCAGTCAGGCAGTAAGACTCCGCTCGACAGAACTCCGATACCCTAATGGCTAGACCGCTGGTCTTCCAAGCGAGTGGCCTGGGTTCGAGTCCCAGCCGGAGCGAATATCTTCAATGTATATATTTCTTTTCTAATTTGAAAATTCTTTTTTTTTTCAATTTCTTTCCTTTGCAATTATTGATTATTTATGTAGGGAAGAAAATTCTGAGTCAGTTTAATTTTTCGACACGAAGATTTCAAAGTGTTTAAATAAACAATTACCAAGGTGCATTTTTTGTTTTTATTATATTTAAAACTCCCACCGACAGAGCTCCCATAGACTAATGGCTAGAGTGTTAGGCTTCCAAGCGAGTGGCCCTGGGTTCGAGTCCCAGCCTGAACGAAAATCTTCAATGTATTCTTTTAGTTTCTAATTTGAAATTTCTTCTTCTTTTTTTTTTTAATTTTTCTCTTTTGCGAATATTGATTATTTATGTAGGGAGAAAAATTCTGAGTCAGTTTAATTATTCGACCTGTAAATTTCAAAGTGTTTGAATCAATAATTACCAAGGTGCATTTTTTGTTTTTATTATATTTAAGACTTCCATCGACAGAGCTCCGATAGCCTAATGGCTAGACCGTTGGGTTCCTAGCGCATGGTACTGGGTTCGAGTCCCGGCCGGAAAGGAAATCTTAAATGCGAATATTTTTTTCTAATTTTATAATTCTTTTTTTTTTATTTTTCCCTTTTGCGAAGTCAGTCAGTCAGTCTGACAGTCAATCAGTCAAGCACTCAGTCATTCAGTCTCAGTCAGTCAGTCCAGTCAGTCAGTCACTCAGTCAGTCAGTTAGTCCTTCAGCCAGTCAGTCAAGCAGTCAGTCATTTAGTCTCAGTCAGTCAGTCATTCAGTCAGTCAGTCAGTCAGGCAGTCAGTCAGTCAGTCAGTCGGTCAGTCCTGTGCAGTCAGTTAGTCACTAAAGCAGTCAGTCAGTCTCAGTCAGTCAGTCAGTCAGTCAGTCCAGTCCAGTCTCAGTCAGTCAGTCAGTCAGTCTCGGTCAGTCAGTCAGTCAGTCATTCAGTCAGTCAGTCAGTCAGGCAGTCAGTCAGTCGGTCAGCCTTATTCAGTCAGTCTGTCAGTCAGTCAGTCAGTCAGCCTTATTCAGTCAGTCTGTCAGTCATCCTTATTCAGTCAGTCTGTCAGTCAGTCAGTCGGTCAGTCCTGTCCAGTCAGTTAGTCAGTCAAGCAGTCAGTCAGGTAGTCAAGCAGTCAGTCAGTCAGTGTCAGTCAGTCATTTAGTCATTCAGTCAGTCAGTGAAATAGCCAGTCAGAGAGTCAAGCAGTCAGTCAGTCAGTCTCAGTCAGTCAGTTAGTCAGTCAGTCATTCAGTCAGTCAGTCAGGCAGTCAGTCAGTCAGTCAGTCGGTCAGTCCTGTGCAGTCAGTTAGTCACTAAAGCAGTCAGTCAGTCTCAGTCAGTCAGTCAGTCAGTCAGTCCAGTCCAGTCTCAGTCAGTCAGTCAGTCAGTCTCGGTCAGTCAGTCAGTCAGTCATTCAGTCAGTCAGTCAGTCAGGCAGTCAGTCAGTCGGTCAGCCTTATTCAGTCAGTCTGTCAGTCAGTCAGTCAGTCAGCCTTATTCAGTCAGTCTGTCAGTCATCCTTATTCAGTCAGTCTGTCAGTCAGTCAGTCGGTCAGTCCTGTCCAGTCAGTTAGTCAGTCAAGCAGTCAGTCAGGTAGTCAAGCAGTCAGTCAGTCAGTGTCAGTCAGTCATTTAGTCATTCAGTCAGTCAGTGAAATAGCCAGTCAGAGAGTCAAGCAGTCAGTCAGTCAGTCTCAGTCAGTCAGTTAGTCAGTCAGTCAGTCAGTCAGTCAGTCAGTCCAGTCTCAGTCAGTCAGGCAGTTAGTCAGTCAGTCTCGGTCAGTCAGTGAGTCAGTCAGTCAGTATCAGTCAGTGAGTGAGTCAGTCTGTCAGTCAGGCAGTATCAGTCAGGCAGTAAGACTCCGCTCGACAGAACTCCGATAGCCTAATGGCTAGACCGCTGGTCTTCCAAGCGAGTGGCCTGGGTTCGAGTCCCAGCCGGAGCGAATATCTTCAATGTATATATTTCTTTTCTAATTTGAAAATTCTTTTTTTTTTCAATTTCTTTCCTTTGCAATTATTGATTATTTATGTAGGGAAGAAAATTCTGAGTCAGTTTAATTTTTCGACACGAAGATTTCAAAGTGTTTAAATAAACAATTACCAAGGTGCATTTTTTGTTTTTATTATATTTAAAACTCCCACCGACAGAGCTCCCATAGACTAATGGCTAGAGTGTTAGGATTCAAAGCGAGTGGCCCTGGGTTCGAGTCCCAGCCTGAACGAAAATCTTCAATGTATACTTTTAGTTTCTAATTTGAAATTTCTTCTTCTTTTTTTTTTAATTTTTCTCTTTTGCGAATATTGATTATTTATGTAGGGAGAAAAATTCTGAGTCAGTTTAATTATTCGACCTGTAAATTTCAAAGTGTTTGAATCAATAATTACCAAGGTGCATTTTTTGTTTTTATTATATTTAAGACTTCCATCGACAGAGCTCCGATAGCCTAATGGCTAGACCGTTGGGTTCCTAGCGCGTGGTACTGGGTTCGAGTCCCGGCCGGAAAGGAAATCTTAAATGCAAATATTTTTTTCTAATTTTATAATTCTTTTTTTTTATTTTTCCCTTTTGCGAAGTCAGTCAGTCAGTCTGACAGTCAATCAGTCAAGCACTCAGTCATTCAGTCTCAGTCAGTCAGTCCAGTCAGTCAGTCACTCAGTCAGTCAGTTAGTCCTTCAGCCAGTCAGTCAAGCAGTCAGTCATTTAGTCGCAGTCAGTCAGTCATTCAGTCAGTCAGTCATTCAGTCAGTCAGGCAGTCAGTCAGTCAGTCAGTCGGTCAGTCCTGTGCAGTCAGTTAGTCACTAAAGCAGTCAGTCAGTCTCAGTCAGTCAGTCAGTCAGTCAGTCAGTCCAGTCCAGTCTCAGTCAGTCAGTCAGTCAGTCTCGGTCAGTCAGTCACTCAGTCATTCAGTCAGTCAGTCAGTCAGGCAGTCAGTCAGTCGGTCAACCTTATTCAGTCAATCTGTCAGTCAGTCAGTCTGTCAGCCTTATTCAGTCAGTCTGTCAGTCATCCTTATTCAGTCAGTCTGTCAGTCAGTCAGTCCAGTCTCAGTCAGTCAGGCAGTTAGTCAGTCAGTCTCGGTCAGTCAGTGAGTCAGTCAGTCAGTATCAGTCAGTCAGTGAGTCAGTCTGTCAGTCAGGCAGTATCAGTCAGGCAGTAAGACTCCGCTCGACAGAACTCCGATAGCCTAATGGCTAGACCGCTGGTCTTCCAAGCGAGTGGCCTGAGTTCGAGTCCCAGCCGGAGCGAATATCTTCAATGTATATATTTCTTTTCTAATTTGAAAATTCTTTTTTTTTTCAATTTCTTTCCTTTGCAATTATTGATTATTTATGTAGGGAAGAAAATTCTGAGTCAGTTTAATTTTTCGACACGAAGATTTCAAAGTGTTTAAATAAACAATTACCAAGGTGCATTTTTTGTTTTTATTATATTTAAAACTCCCACCGACAGAGCTCCCATAGACTAATGGCTAGAGTGTTAGGCTTCCAAGCGAGTGGCCCTGGGTTCGAGTCCCAGCCTGAACGAAAATCTTCAATGTATTCTTTTAGTTTCTAATTTGAAATTTCTTCTTCTTTTTTTTTTTAATTTTTCTCTTTTGCGAATATTGATTATTTATGTAGGGAGAAAAATTCTGAGTCAGTTTAATTATTCGACCTGTAAATTTCAAAGTGTTTGAATCAATAATTACCAAGGTGCATTTTTTGTTTTTATTATATTTAAGACTTCCATCGACAGAGCTCCGATAGCCTAATGGCTAGACCGTTGGGTTCCTAGCGCGTGGTACTGGGTTCGAGTCCCGGCCGGAAAGGAAATCTTAAATGCGAATATTTTTTTCTAATTTTATAATTCTTTTTTTTTTATTTTTCCCTTTTGCGAAGTCAGTCAGTCAGTCTGACAGTCAATCAGTCAAGCACTCAGTCATTCAGTCTCAGTCAGTCAGTCCAGTCAGTCAGTCACTCAGTCAGTCAGTTAGTCCTTCAGCCAGTCAGTCAAGCAGTCAGTCATTCAGTCAGTCAGTCAGTCAGTCATTCAGTCAGTCAGTCAGTCATGCAGTCAGTCAGTCAGTCAGTCGGTCAGTCCTGTGCAGTCAGTTAGTCACTAAAGCAGTCAGTCAGTCTCAGTCAGTCAGTCAGTCAGTCAGTCCAGTCCAGTCTCAGTCAGTCAGTCAGTCAGTCTCGGTCAGTCAGTCAGTCAGTCATTCAGTCAGTCAGTCAGTCAGGCAGTCAGTCAGTCGGTCAGCCTTATTCAGTCAGTCTGTCAGTCAGTCAGTCAGTCAGCCTTATTCAGTCAGTCTGTCAGTCATCCTTATTCAGTCAGTCTGTCAGTCAGTCAGTCGGTCAGTCCTGTCCAGTCAGTTAGTCAGTCAAGCAGTCAGTCAGGTAGTCAAGCAGTCAGTCAGGTAGTCAAGCAGTCAGTCAGTCAGTGTCAGTCAGTCATTTAGTCATTCAGTCAGTCAGTGAAATAGCCAGTCAGAGAGTCAAGCAGTCAGTCAGTCAGTCTCAGTCAGTCAGTTAGTCAGTCAGTCAGTCAGTCAGTCAGTCCAGTCTCAGTCAGTCAGGCAGTTAGTCAGTCAGTCTCGGTCAGTCAGTGAGTCAGTCAGTCAGTATCAGTCAGTCAGTGAGTCAGTCTGTCAGTCAGGCAGTATCAGTCAGGCAGTAAGACTCCGCTCGACAGAACTCCGATAGCCTAATGGCTAGACCGCTGGTCTTCCAAGCGAGTGGCCTGGGTTCGAGTCCCAGCCGGAGCGAATATCTTCAATGTATATATTTCTTTTCTAATTTGAAAATTCTTTTTTTTTTTCAATTTCTTTCCTTTGCAATTATTGATTATTTATGTAGGGAAGAAAATTCTGAGTCAGTTTAATTTTTCGACACGAAGATTTCAAAGTGTTTAAATAAACAATTACCAAGGTGCATTTTTTGTTTTTATTATATTTAAAACTCCCACCGACAGAGCTCCCATAGACTAATGGCTAGAGTGTTAGGCTTCCAAGCGAGTGGCCCTGGGATCGAGTCCCAGCCTGAACGAAAATCTTCAATGTATACTTTTAGTTTCTAATTTGAAATTTCTTCTTCTTTTTTTTTTTAATTTTTCTCTTTTGCGAATATTGATTATTTATGTAGGGAGAAAAATTCTGAGTCAGTTTAATTATTCGACCTGTAAATTTCAAAGTGTTTAAATAAACAATTACCAAGGTGCATTTTTTGTTTTTATTATATTTAAAACTCCCACCGACAGAGCTCCCATAGACTAATGGGTAGAGTGTTAGGCTTCCAAGCGAGTGGCCCTGGGTTCGAGTCCCAGCCTGAACGAAAATCTTCAATGTATACTTTTAGTTTCTAATTTGAAATTTCTTCTTCTTTTTTTTTAATTTTTCTCTTTTGCGAATATTGATTATTTATGTAGGGAGAAAAATTCTGAGTCAGTTTAATTATTCGACCTGTAAATTTCAAAGTGTTTGAATCAATAATTACCAAGGTGCATTTTTTGTTTTTATTATATTTAAGACTTCCATCGACAGAGCTCCGATAGCCTAATGGCTAGACCGTTGGGTTCCTAGCGCGTGGTACTGGGTTCGAGTCCCGGCCGGAAAGGAAATCTTAAATGCAAATATTTTTTTCTAATTTTATAATTTTTTTTTATTTTTCCCTTTTGCGAAGTCAGTCAGTCAGTCTGACAGTCAATCAGTCAAGCACTCAGTCATTCAGTCTCAGTCAGTCAGTCCAGTCAGTCAGTCACTCAGTCAGTCAGTTAGTCCTTCAGCCAGTCAGTCAAGCAGTCAGTCATTTAGTCTCAGTCAGTCAGTCATTCAGTCAGTCAGTCAGTCAGGCAGTCAGTCAGTCAGTCAGTCGGTCAGTCCTGTGCAGTCAGTTAGTCACTAAAGCAGTCGGTCTGTCTCAGTCAGTCAGTCAGTCAGTCAGTCCAGTCCAGTCTCAGTCAGTCAGTCAGTCAGTCTCGGTCAGTCAGTCAGTCAGTCATTCAGTCAGTCAGTCAGTCAGGCAGTCAGTCAGTCGGTCAGCCTTATTCAGTCAGTCTGTCAGTCAGTCAGTCAGTCAGCCTTATTCAGTCAGTCTGTCAGTCATCCTTATTCAGTCAGTCTGTCAGTCAGTCAGTCGGTCAGTCCTGTCCAGTCAGTTAGTCAGTCAAGCAGTCAGTCAGGTAGTCAAGCAGTCAGTCAGTCAGTGTCAGTCAGTCATTTAGTCATTCAGTCAGTCAGTGAAATAGCCAGTCAGAGAGTCAAGCAGTCAGTCAGTCAGTCTCAGTCAGTCAGTTAGTCAGTCAGTCAGTCAGTCAGTCCAATCTCAGTCAGTCAGGCAGTTAGTCAGTCAGTCTCGGTCAGTCAGTGAGTCAGTCAGTCAGTATCAGTCAGTCAGTGAGTCAGTCTGTCAGTCAGGCAGTATCAGTCAGGCAGTAAGACTCCGCTCGACAGAACTCCGATAGCCTAATGGCTAGACCGCTGGTCTTCCAAGCGAGTGGCCTGGGTTCGAGTCCCAGCCGGAGCGAATATCTTCAATGTATATATTTCTTTTCTAATTTGAAAATTCTTTTTTTTTTCAATTTCTTTCCTTTGCAATTATTGATTATTTATGTAGGGAAGAAAATTCTGAGTCAGTTTAATTTTTCGACACGAAGATTTCAAAGTGTTTAAATAAACAATTACCAAGGTGCATTTTTTGTTTTTATTATATTTAAAACTCCCACCGACAGAGCTCCCATAGACTAATGGCTAGAGTGTTAGGCTTCCAAGCGAGTGGCCCTGGGTTCGAGTCCCAGCCTGAACGAAAATCTTCAATGTATACTTTTAGTTTCTAATTTGAAATTTCTTCTTCTTTTTTTTTTAATTTTTCTCTTTTGCGAATATTGATTATTTATGTAGAGAGAAAAATTCTGAGTCAGTTTAATTATTCGACCTGTAAATTTCAAAGTGTTTGAATCAATAATTACCAAGGTGCATTTTTTGTTTTTATTATATTAAAGACTTCCATCGACAGAGCTCCGATAGCCTAATGGCTAGACCGTTGGGTTCCTAGCGCGTGGTACTGGGTTCTAGTCCCGGCCGGAAAGGAAATCTTAAATGCAAATATTTTTTTCTAATTTTATAATTCTTTTTTTTTTATTTTTCCCTTTTGTGAAGTCAGTCAGTCAGTCTGAGAGTCAATCAGTCAAGCACTCAGTCATTCAGTCTCAGTCAGTCAATCCAGTCAGTCAGTCACTCAGTCAGTCAGTTAGTCCTTCAGCCAGTCAGTCAAGCAGTCAGTCATTTAGTCTCAGTCAGTCAGTCATTCAGTCAGTCAGTCAGTCAGGCAGTCAGTCAGTCAGTCAGTCGGTCAGTCCTGTGCAGTCAGTTAGTCACTAAAGCAGTCAGTCAGTCTCAGTCAGTCAGTCAGTCAGTCAGTCCAGTCCAGTCTCAGTCAGTCAGTCAGTCAGTCTCGGTCAGTCAGTCAGTCAGTCATTCAGTCAGTCAGGCAGACAGTCAGTCGGTCAGCCTTATTCAGTCAGTCTGTCAGTCAGTCAGTCAGTCAGCCTTATTCAGTCAGTCTGTCAGTCATCCTTATTCAGTCAGTCTGTCAGTCAGTCAGTCGGTCAGTCCTGTCCAGTCAGTTAGTCAGTCAAGCAGTCAGTCAGGTAGTCAAGCAGTCAGTCAGGTAGTCAAGCAGTCAGTCAGTCAGTGTCAGTCAGTCATTTAGTCATTCAGTCAGTCAGTGAAATAGCCAGTCAGAGAGTCAAGCAGTCAGTCAGTCAGTCTCAGTCAGTCAGTTAGTCAGTCAGTCAGTCAGTCAGTCAGTCCAGTCTCAGTCAGTCAGGCAGTTAGTCAGTCAGTCTCGGTCAGTCAGTGAGTCAGTCAGTCAGTATCAGTCAGTCAGTGAGTCAGTCTGTCAGTCAGGCAGTATCAGTCAGGCAGTAAGACTCCGCTCGACAGAACTCCGATAGCCTAATGGCTAGACCGCTGGTCTTCCAAGCGAGTGGCCTGGGTTCGAGTCCCAGCCGGAGCGAATATCTTCAATGTATATATTTCTTTTCTAATTTGAAAATTCTTTTTTTTTTTCAATTTCTTTCCTTTGCAATTATTGATTATTTATGTAGGGAAGAAAATTCTGAGTCAGTTTAATTTTTCGACACAAAGATTTCAAAGTGTTTAAATAAACAATTACCAAGGTGCATTTTTTGTTTTTATTATATTTAAAACTCCCACCGACAGAGCTCCCATAGACTAATGGCTAGAGTGTTAGGCTTCCAAGCGAGTGGCCCTGGGTTCGAGTCCCAGCCTGAACGAAAATCTTCAATGTATACTTTTAGTTTCTAATTTGAAATTTCTTCTTCTTTTTTTTTTAATTTTTCTCTTTTGCGAATATTGATTATTTATGTAGGGAGAAAAATTCTGAGTCAGTTTAATTATTCGACCTGTAAATTTCAAAGTGTTTGAATCAATAATTACCAAGGTGCATTTTTTGTTTTTATTATATTTAAGACTTCCATCGACAGAGCTCCGATAGCCTAATGGCTAGACCGTTGGGTTCCAAGCGCGTGGTACTGGGTTCGAGTCCCGGCCGGAACGAAAATCTTCCATGTATATATTTCTCTTCTAATTTGAAGATTCTTGTTTTTTTTCAATTTCTTTCTTTTGCAAATATGGATTATTTATGTACGGAAGAAAATTCTGAGTCAGTTTAATCATTCGACCTTTAGATTTCAAAGATTTTAGATCAATAATTACTAAGGTGCATTTTTTGTTTTTATTATAATTAAGACACCGATCAACAGAGATCCGATAGTATATTGGCGAGAGCGTTGGGCTTCCATGAGTGTCGCCCTGGGTTCAAATCCCAGCCGGAAAGGAAATCTTAAATGCAAATATTTTTTTCTAATTTTATAATTCTTTTTTTTTATTTTTCCCTTTTGCGAAGTCAGTCAGTCAGTCTGACAGTCAATCAGTCAAGCACTCAGTCATTCAGTCTCAGTCAGTCAGTGCAGTCAGTCAGTCAGTCAGTCAGTCAGTTAGTCCTTCAGCCAGTCAGTCAAGCAGTCAGTCATTTAGTCTCAGTCAGTCAGTCATTCAGTCAGTCAGTCAGTCAGGCAGTCAGTCAGTCAGTCAGTCGGTCAGTCCTGTGCAGTCAGTTAGTCACTAAAGCAGTCAGTCAGTCTCAGTCAGTCAGTCAGTCCAGTCCAGTCTCAGTCAGTCAGTCAGTCAGTCTCGGTCAGTCAGTCAGTCAGTCAGTCAGTCAGTCAGGCAGTCAGTCAGTCGGTCAGCCTTATTCAGTCAGTCTGTCAGTCAGTCAGTCAGTCAGCCTTATTCAGTCAGTCTGTCAGTCATCCTTATTCAGTCAGTCTGTCAGTCAGTCAGTCGGTCAGTCCTGTCCAGTCAGTTAGTCAGTCAAGCAGTCAGTCAGGTAGTCAAGCAGTCAGTCAGTCAGTGTCAGTCAGTCATTTAGTCATTCAGTCAGTCAGTGAAATAGCCAGTCAGAGAGTCAAGCAGTCAGTCAGTCAGTCTCAGTCAGTCAGTTAGTCAGTCAGTCAGTCAGTCAGTCAGTCAGTCCAGTCTCAGTCAGTCAGGCAGTTAGTCAGTCAGTCTCGGTCAGTCAGTGAGTCAGTCAGTCAGTATCAGTCAGTCAGTGAGTCAGTCTGTCAGTCAGGCAGTATCAGTCAGGCAGTAAGACTCCGCTCGACAGAACTCCGATAGCCTAATGGCTAGACCGCTGGTCTTCCAAGCGAGTGGCCTGGGTTCGAGTCCCAGCCGGAGCGAATATCTTCAATGTATATATTTCTTTTCTAATTTGAAAATTCTTTTTTTTTCAATTTCTTTCCTTTGCAATTATTGATTATTTATGTAGGGAAGAAAATTCTGAGTCAGTTTAATTTTTCGACACGAAGATTTCAAAGTGTTTAAATAAACAATTACCAAGGTGCATTTTTTGTTTTTATTATATTTAAAACTCCCACCGACAGAGCTCCCATAGACTAATGGCTAGAGTGTTAGGCTTCCAAGGGAGTGGCCCTGGGTTCGAGTCCCAGCCTGAACGAAAATCTTCAATGTATACTTTTGGTTTCTAATTTGAAATTTCTTCTTCTTTTTTTTTAATTTTTCTCTTTTGCGAATATTGATTATTTATGTAGGGAGAAAAATTCTGAGTCAGTTTAATTATTCGACCAGTAAATTTCAAAGTGTTTGAATCAATAATTACCAAGGTGCATTTTTTGTTTTTATTATATTTAAGACTTCCATCGACAGAGCTCCGATAGCCTAATGGCTAGACCGTTGGGTTCCAAGCGCGTGGTACTGGGTTCGAGTCCCGGCCGGAACGAAAATCTTCCATGTATATATTTCTCTTCTAATTTGAAGATTCTTTTTTTTTTCAATTTCTTTCTTTTGCAAATATGGATTATTTATGTACGGAAGAAAATTCTGAGTCAGTTTAATCATTCGACCTTTAGATTTCAAAGATTTTAGATCAATAATTACTAAGGTGCATTTTTTGTTTTTATTATAATTAAGACACCGATCAACAGAGATCCGATAGTATATTGCCGAGAGCGTTGGGCTTCCATGAGTGTCTCCCTGGGTTCAAATCCCAGCCGGAAAGGAAATCTTAAATGCAAATATTTTTTTCTAATTTTATAATTCTTTTTTTTTTATTTTTCCCTTTTGCGAAGTCAGTCAGTCAGTCTGACAGTCAATCAGTCAAGCACTCAGTCATTCAGTCTCAGTCAGTCAGTCCAGTCAGTCAGTCACTCAGTCAGTCAGTCAGTCCTTCAGCCAGTCAGTCAAGCAGTCAGTCATTTAGTCTCAGTCAGTCAGTCATTCAGTCAGTCAGTCAGTCAGGCAGTCAGTCAGTCAGTCAGTCGGTCAGTCCTGTGCAGTCAGTTAGTCACTAAAGCAGTCAGTCAGTCTCAGTCAGTCAGTCAGTCCAGTCCAGTCTCAGTCAGTCAGTCAGTCAGTCTCGGTCAGTCATTCAGTCAGTCATTCAGTCAGTCAGTCAGTCAGGCAGTCAGTCAGTCGGTCAGCCTTATTCAGTCAGTCTGTCAGTCAGTCAGTCAGTCAGCCTTATTCAGTCAGTCTGTCAGTCATCCTTATTCAGTCAGTCTGTCAGTCAGTCAGTCGGTCAGTCCTGTCCAGTCAGTTAGTCAGTCAAGCAGTCAGTCAGGTAGTCAAGCAGTCAGTCAGTCAGTGTCAGTCAGTCATTTAGTCATTCAGTCAGTCAGTGAAATAGCCAGTCAGAGAGTCAAGCAGTCAGTCAGTCAGTCTCAGTCAGTCAGTTAGTCAGTCAGTCAGTCCAGTCTCAGTCAGTCAGGCAGTTAGTCAGTCAGTCTCGGTCAGTCAGTGAGTCAGTCAGTCAGTATCAGTCAGTCAGTGAGTCAGTCTGTCAGTCAGGCAGTATCAGTCAGGCAGTAAGACTCCGCTCGACAGAACTCCGATAGCCTAATGGCTAGACCGCTGGTCTTCCAAGCGAGTGGCCTGGGTTCGAGTCCCAGCCGGAGCGAATATCTTCAATGTATATATTTCTTTTCTAATTTGAAAATTCTTTTTTTTTTTCAATTTCTTTCCTTTGCAATTATTGATTATTTATGTAGGGAAGAAAATTCTGAGTCAGTTTAATTTTTCGACACGAAGATTTCAAAGTGTTTAAATAAACAATTACCAAGGTGCATTTTTTGTTTTTATTATATTTAAAACTCCCACCGACAGAGCTCCCATAGACTAATGGCTAGAGTGTTAGGCTTCCAAGCGAGTGGCCCTGGGTTCGAGTCCCAGCCTGAACGAAAATCTTCAATGTATACTTTTAGTTTCTAATTTGAAATTTCTTCTTCTTTTTTTTTTAAATTTTTCTCTTTTGCGAATATTGATTATTTATGTAGGGAGAAAAATTCTGAGTCAGTTTAATTATTCGACCTGTAAATTTCAAAGTGTTTGAATCAATAATTACCAAGGTGCATTTTTTGTTTTTATTATATTTAAGACTTCCATCGACAGAGCTCCGATAGCCTAATGGCTAGACCGTTGGGTTCCTAGCGCGTGGTACTGGGTTCGAGTCCCGGCCGGAAAGGAAATCTTAAATGCAAATATTTTTTTCTAATTTTATAATTCTTTTTTTTTTATTTTTCCCTTTTGCGAAGTCAGTCAGTCAGTCTGACAGTCAATCAGTCAAGCACTCAGTCATTCAGTCTCAGTCAGTCAGTGCAGTCAGTCAGTCACTCAGTCAGTCAGTTAGTCCTTCAGCCAGTCAGTCAAGCAGTCAGTCATTTAGTCGCAGTCAGTCAGTCATTCAGTCAGTCAGTCAGTCAGGCAGTCAGTCAGTCAGTCAGTCGGTCAGTCCTGTGCAGTCAGTTAGTCACTAAAGCAGTCAGTCAGTCTCAGTCAGTCAGTCAGTCAGTCAGTCCAGTCCAGTCTCAGTCAGTCTCAGTCAGTCAGTCAGTCAGTCCAGTCCAGTCTCAGTCAGTCCAGTCCAGTCTCAGTCAGTCAGTCAGTCAGTCTCGGTCATTCAGTCAGTCAGTCATTCAGTCAGTCAGTCAGTCAGGCAGTCAGTCAGTCGGTCAGCCTTATTCAGTCAGTCTGTCAGTCAGTCAGTCAGTCAGCCTTATTCAGTCAGTCTGTCAGTCATCCTTATTCAGTCAGTCTGTCAGTCAGTCAGTCGGTCAGTCCTGTCCAGTCAGTTAGTCAGTCAAGCAGTCAGTCAGGTAGTCAAGCAGTCAGTCAGTCAGTGTCAGTCAGTCATTTAGTCATTCAGTCAGTCAGTGAAATAGCCAGTCAGAGAGTCAAGCAGTCAGTCAGTCAGTCTCAGTCAGTCAGTTAGTCAGTCAGTCAGTCAGTCAGTCAGTCAGTCAGGCAGTTAGTCAGTCAGTCTCGGTCAGTCAGTGAGTCAGTCAGTCAGTATCAGTCAGTCAGTGAGTCAGTCTGTCAGTCAGGCAGTATCAGTCAGGCAGTAAGACTCCGCTCGACAGAACTCCGATAGCCTAATGGCTAGACCGCTGGTCTTCCAAGCGAGTGGCCTGGGTTCGAGTCCCAGCCGGAGCGAATATCTTCAATGTATATATTTCTTTTCTAATTTGAAAATTCTTTTTTTTTTCAATTTCTTTCCTTTGCAATTATTGATTATTTATGTAGGGAAGAAAATTCTGAGTCAGTTTAATTTTTCGACACGAAGATTTCAAAGTGTTTAAATAAACAATTACCAAGGTGCATTTTTTGTTTTTATTATATTTAAAACTCCCACCGGCAGAGCTCCCATAGACTAATGGCTAGAGTGTTAGGCCTCCAAGCGAGTGGCCCTGGGTTCGAGTCCCAGCCTGAACGAAAATCTTCAATGTATACTTTTAGTTTCTAATTTGAAATTTCTTCTTCTTTTTTTTTAATTTTTCTCTTTTGCGAATATTGATTATTTATGTAGGGAGAAAAATTCTGAGTCAGTTTAATTATTCGACCAGTAAATTTCAAAGTGTTTGAATCAATAATTACCAAGGTGCATTTTTTGTTTTTATTATATTTAAGACTTCCATCGACAGAGCTCCGATAGCCTAATGGCTAGACCGTTGGGTTCCAAGCGCGTGGTACTGGGTTCGAGTCCCGGCCGGAACGAAAATCTTCCATGTATATATTTCTCTTCTAATTTGAAGATTCTTTTTTTTTTCAATTTCTTTCTTTTGCAAATATGGATTATTTATGTACGGAAGAAAATTCTGAGTCAGTTTAATCATTCGACCTTTAGATTTCAAAGATTTTAGATCAATAATTACTAAGGTGCATTTTTTGTTTTTATTATAATTAAGACACCGATCAACAGAGATCCGATAGTATATTGCCGAGAGCGTTGGGCTTCCATGAGTGTCTCCCTGGGTTCAAATCCCAGCCGGAAAGGAAATCTTAAATGCAAATATTTTTTTCTAATTTTATAATTCTTTTTTTTTTATTTTTCCCTTTTGCGAAGTCAGTCAGTCAGTCTGACAGTCAATCAGTCAAGCACTCAGTCATTCAGTCTCAGTCAGTCAGTCCAGTCAGTCAGTCACTCAGTCAGTCAGTTAGTCCTTCAGCCAGTCAGTCAAGCAGTCAGTCATTTAGTCTCAGTCAGTCAGTCATTCAGTCAGTCAGTCAGTCAGGCAGTCAGTCAGTCAGTCAGTCGGTCAGTCCTGTGCAGTCAGTTAGTCACTAAAGCAGTCAGTCAGTCTCAGTCAGTCAGTCAGTCCAGTCCAGTCTCAGTCAGTCAGTCAGTCAGTCTCGGTCAGTCAGTCAGTCAGTCATTCAGTCAGTCAGTCAGTCAGGCAGTCAGTCAGTCGGTCAGCCTTATTCAGTCAGTCTGTCAGTCAGTCAGTCAGTCAGCCTTATTCAGTCAGTCTGTCAGTCATCCTTATTCAGTCAGTCTGTCAGTCAGTCAGTCGGTCAGTCATGTCCAGTCAGTTAGTCAGTCAAGCAGTCAGTCAGGTAGTCAAGCAGTCAGTCAGTCAGTGTCAGTCAGTCATTTAGTCATTCAGTCAGTCAGTGAAATAGCCAGTCAGAGAGTCAAGCAGTCAGTCAGTCAGTCTCAGTCAGTCAGTTAGTCAGTCAGTCAGTCAGTCAGTCAGTCAGTCCAGTCTCAGTCAGTCAGGCAGTTAGTCAGTCAGTCTCGGTCAGTCAGTGAGTCAGTCAGTCAGTATCAGTCAGTCAGTGAGTCAGTCTGTCAGTCAGGCAGTATCAGTCAGGCAGTAAGACTCCGCTCGACAGAACTCCGATAGCCTAATGGCTAGACCGCTGGTCTTCCAAGCGAGTGGCCTGGGTTCGAGTCCCAGCCGGAGCGAATATCTTCAATGTATATATTTCTTTTCTAATTTGAAAATTCTTTTTTTTTTCAATTTCTTTCCTTTGCAATTATTGATTATTTATGTAGGGAAGAAAATTCTGAGTCAGTTTAATTTTTCGACACGAAGATTTCAAAGTGTTTAAATAAACAATTACCAAGGTGCATTTTTTGTTTTTATTATATTTAAAACTCCCACCGGCAGAGCTCCCATAGACTAATGGCTAGAGTGTTAGGCCTCCAAGCGAGTGGCCCTGGGTTCGAGTCCCAGCCTGAACGAAAATCTTCAATGTATACTTTTAGTTTCTAATTTGAAATTTCTTCTTCTTTTTTTTTAATTTTTCTCTTTTGCGAATATTGATTATTTATGTAGGGAGAAAAATTCTGAGTCAGTTTAATTATTCGACCAGTAAATTTCAAAGTGTTTGAATCAATAATTACCAAGGTGCATTTTTTGTTTTTATTATATTTAAGACTTCCATCGACAGAGCTCCGATAGCCTAATGGCTAGACCGTTGGGTTCCAAGCGCGTGGTACTGGGTTCGAGTCCCGGCCGGAACGAAAATCTTCCATGTATATATTTCTCTTCTAATTTGAAGATTCTTTTTTTTTTCAATTTCTTTCTTTTGCAAATATGGATTATTTATGTACGGAAGAAAATTCTGAGTCAGTTTAATCATTCGACCTTTAGATTTCAAAGATTTTAGATCAATAATTACTAAGGTGCATTTTTTGTTTTTATTATAATTAAGACACCGATCAACAGAGATCCGATAGTATATTGCCGAGAGCGTTGGGCTTCCATGAGTGTCTCCCTGGGTTCAAATCCCAGCCGGAAAGGAAATCTTAAATGCAAATATTTTTTTCTAATTTTATAATTCTTTTTTTTTTATTTTTCCCTTTTGCGAAGTCAGTCAGTCAGTCTGACAGTCAATCAGTCAAGCACTCAGTCATTCAGTCTCAGTCAGTCAGTCCAGTCAGTCAGTCACTCAGTCAGTCAGTTAGTCCTTCAGCCAGTCAGTCAAGCAGTCAGTCATTTAGTCTCAGTCAGTCAGTCATTCAGTCAGTCAGTCAGTCAGGCAGTCAGTCAGTCAGTCAGTCGGTCAGTCCTGTGCAGTCAGTTAGTCACTAAAGCAGTCAGTCAGTCTCAGTCAGTCAGTCAGTCCAGTCCAGTCTCAGTCAGTCAGTCAGTCAGTCTCGGTCAGTCAGTCAGTCAGTCATTCAGTCAGTCAGTCAGTCAGGCAGTCAGTCAGTCGGTCAGCCTTATTCAGTCAGTCTGTCAGTCAGTCAGTCAGTCAGCCTTATTCAGTCAGTCTGTCAGTCATCCTTATTCAGTCAGTCTGTCAGTCAGTCAGTCGGTCAGTCATGTCCAGTCAGTTAGTCAGTCAAGCAGTCAGTCAGGTAGTCAAGCAGTCAGTCAGTCAGTGTCAGTCAGTCATTTAGTCATTCAGTCAGTCAGTGAAATAGCCAGTCAGAGAGTCAAGCAGTCAGTCAGTCAGTCTCAGTCAGTCAGTTAGTCAGTCAGTCAGTCAGTCAGTCAGTCAGTCCAGTCTCAGTCAGTCAGGCAGTTAGTCAGTCAGTCTCGGTCAGTCAGTGAGTCAGTCAGTCAGTATCAGTCAGTCAGTGAGTCAGTCTGTCAGTCAGGCAGTATCAGTCAGGCAGTAAGACTCCGCTCGACAGAACTCCGATAGCCTAATGGCTAGACCGCTGGTCTTCCAAGCGAGTGGCCTGGGTTCGAGTCCCAGCCGGAGCGAATATCTTCAATGTATATATTTCTTTTCTAATTTGAAAATTCTTTTTTTTTCAATTTCTTTCCTTTGCAATTATTGATTATTTATGTAGGGAAGAAAATTCTGAGTCAGTTTAATTTTTCGACACGAAGATTTCAAAGTGTTTAAATAAACAATTACCAAGGTGCATTTTTTGTTTTTATTATATTTAAAACTCCCACCGACAGAGCTCCCATAGACTAATGGCTAGAGTGTTAGGCTTCCAAGCGAGTGGCCCTGGGTTCGAGTCCCAGCCTGAACGAAAATCTTCAATGTATACTTTTGGTTTCTAATTTGAAATTTCTTCTTCTTTTTTTTTAATTTTTCTCTTTTGCGAATATTGATTATTTATGTAGGGAGAAAAATTCTGAGTCAGTTTAATTATTCGACCAGTAAATTTCAAAGTGTTTGAATCAATAATTACCAAGGTGCATTTTTTGTTTTTATTATATTTAAGACTTCCATCGACAGAGCTCCGATAGCCTAATGGCTAGACCGTTGGGTTCCAAGCGCGTGGTACTGGGTTCGAGTCCCGGCCGGAACGAAAATCTTCCATGTATATATTTCTCTTCTAATTTGAAGATTCTTTTTTTTTTTCAATTTCTTTCTTTTGCAAATATGGATTATTTATGTACGGAAGAAAATTCTGAGTCAGTTTAATCATTCGACCTTTAGATTTCAAAGATTTTAGATCAATAATTACTAAGGTGCATTTTTTGTTTTTATTATAATTAAGACACCGATCAACAGAGATCCGATAGTATATTGCCGAGAGCGTTGGGCTTCCATGAGTGTCTCCCTGGGTTCAAATCCCAGCCGGAAAGGAAATCTTAAATGCAAATATTTTTTTCTAATTTTATAATTCTTTTTTTTTTATTTTTCCCTTTTGCGAAGTCAGTCAGTCAGTCTGACAGTCAATCAGTCAAGCACTCAGTCATTCAGTCTCAGTCAGTCAGTCCAGTCAGTCAGTCACTCAGTCAGTCAGTCAGTCCTTCAGCCAGTCAGTCAAGCAGTCAGTCATTTAGTCTCAGTCAGTCAGTCATTCAGTCAGTCAGTCAGTCAGGCAGTCAGTCAGTCAGTCAGTCGGTCAGTCCTGTGCAGTCAGTTAGTCACTAAAGCAGTCAGTCAGTCTCAGTCAGTCAGTCAGTCCAGTCCAGTCTCAGTCAGTCAGTCAGTCAGTCTCGGTCAGTCATTCAGTCAGTCATTCAGTCAGTCAGTCAGTCATGCAGTCAGTCAGTCGGTCAGCCTTATTCAGTCAGTCTGTCAGTCAGTCAGTCAGTCAGCCTTATTCAGTCAGTCTGTCAGTCATCCTTATTCAGTCAGTCTGTCAGTCAGTCAGTCGGTCAGTCCTGTCCAGTCAGTTAGTCAGTCAAGCAGTCAGTCAGGTAGTCAAGCAGTCAGTCAGTCAGTGTCAGTCAGTCATTTAGTCATTCAGTCAGTCAGTGAAATAGCCAGTCAGAGAGTCAAGCAGTCAGTCAGTCAGTCTCAGTCAGTCAGTTAGTCAGTCAGTCAGTCCAGTCTCAGTCAGTCAGGCAGTTAGTCAGTCAGTCTCGGTCAGTCAGTGAGTCAGTCAGTCAGTATCAGTCAGTCAGTGAGTCAGTCTGTCAGTCAGGCAGTATCAGTCAGGCAGTAAGACTCCGCTCGACAGAACTCCGATAGCCTAATGGCTAGACCGCTGGTCTTCCAAGCGAGTGGCCTGGGTTCGAGTCCCAGCCGGAGCGAATATCTTCAATGTATATATTTCTTTTCTAATTTGAAAATTCTTTTTTTTTTTCAATTTCTTTCCTTTGCAATTATTGATTATTTATGTAGGGAAGAAAATTCTGAGTCAGTTTAATTTTTCGACACGAAGATTTCAAAGTGTTTAAATAAACAATTACCAAGGTGCATTTTTTGTTTTTATTATATTTAAAACTCCCACCGACAGAGCTCCCATAGACTAATGGCTAGAGTGTTAGGCTTCCAAGCGAGTGGCCCTGGGTTCGAGTCCCAGCCTGAACGAAAATCTTCAATGTATACTTTTAGTTTCTAATTTGAAATTTCTTCTTCTTTTTTTTTTAAATTTTTCTCTTTTGCGAATATTGATTATTTATGTAGGGAGAAAAATTCTGAGTCAGTTTAATTATTCGACCTGTAAATTTCAAAGTGTTTGAATCAATAATTACCAAGGTGCATTTTTTGTTTTTATTATATTTAAGACTTCCATCGACAGAGCTCCGATAGCCTAATGGCTAGACCGTTGGGTTCCTAGCGCGTGGTACTGGGTTCGAGTCCCGGCCGGAAAGGAAATCTTAAATGCAAATATTTTTTTCTAATTTTATAATTCTTTTTTTTTTATTTTTCCCTTTTGCGAAGTCAGTCAGTCAGTCTGACAGTCAATCAGTCAAGCACTCAGTCATTCAGTCTCAGTCAGTCAGTGCAGTCAGTCAGTCACTCAGTCAGTCAGTTAGTCCTTCAGCCAGTCAGTCAAGCAGTCAGTCATTTAGTCGCAGTCAGTCAGTCATTCAGTCAGTCAGTCAGTCAGGCAGTCAGTCAGTCAGTCAGTCGGTCAGTCCTGTGCAGTCAGTTAGTCACTAAAGCAGTCAGTCAGTCTCAGTCAGTCAGTCAGTCAGTCAGTCCAGTCCAGTCTCAGTCAGTCTCAGTCAGTCAGTCAGTCAGTCCAGTCCAGTCTCAGTCAGTCCAGTCCAGTCTCAGTCAGTCAGTCAGTCAGTCTCGGTCATTCAGTCAGTCAGTCATTCAGTCAGTCAGTCAGTCAGGCAGTCAGTCAGTCGGTCAGCCTTATTCAGTCAGTCTGTCAGTCAGTCAGTCAGTCAGCCTTATTCAGTCAGTCTGTCAGTCATCCTTATTCAGTCAGTCTGTCAGTCAGTCAGTCGGTCAGTCCTGTCCAGTCAGTTAGTCAGTCAAGCAGTCAGTCAGGTAGTCAAGCAGTCAGTCAGTCAGTGTCAGTCAGTCATTTAGTCATTCAGTCAGTCAGTGAAATAGCCAGTCAGAGAGTCAAGCAGTCAGTCAGTCAGTCTCAGTCAGTCAGTTAGTCAGTCAGTCAGTCAGTCAGTCAGTCAGTCAGGCAGTTAGTCAGTCAGTCTCGGTCAGTCAGTGAGTCAGTCAGTCAGTATCAGTCAGTCAGTGAGTCAGTCTGTCAGTCAGGCAGTATCAGTCAGGCAGTAAGACTCCGCTCGACAGAACTCCGATAGCCTAATGGCTAGACCGCTGGTCTTCCAAGCGAGTGGCCTGGGTTCGAGTCCCAGCCGGAGCGAATATCTTCAATGTATATATTTCTTTTCTAATTTGAAAATTCTTTTTTTTTTCAATTTCTTTCCTTTGCAATTATTGATTATTTATGTAGGGAAGAAAATTCTGAGTCAGTTTAATTTTTCGACACGAAGATTTCAAAGTGTTTAAATAAACAATTACCAAGGTGCATTTTTTGTTTTTATTATATTTAAAACTCCCACCGACAGAGCTCCCATAGACTAATGGCTAGAGTGTTAGGCCTCCAAGCGAGTGGCCCTGGGTTCGAGTCCCAGCCTGAACGAAAATCTTCAATGTATACTTTTAGTTTCTAATTTGAAATTTCTTCTTCTTTTTTTTTAATTTTTCTCTTTTGCGAATATTGATTATTTATGTAGGGAGAAAAATTCTGAGTCAGTTTAATTATTCGACCAGTAAATTTCAAAGTGTTTGAATCAATAATTACCAAGGTGCATTTTTTGTTTTTATTATATTTAAGACTTCCATCGACAGAGCTCCGATAGCCTAATGGCTAGACCGTTGGGTTCCAAGCGCGTGGTACTGGGTTCGAGTCCCGGCCGGAACGAAAATCTTCCATGTATATATTTCTCTTCTAATTTGAAGATTCTTTTTTTTTTCAATTTCTTTCTTTTGCAAATATGGATTATTTATGTACGGAAGAAAATTCTGAGTCAGTTTAATCATTCGACCTTTAGATTTCAAAGATTTTAGATCAATAATTACTAAGGTGCATTTTTTGTTTTTATTATAATTAAGACACCGATCAACAGAGATCCGATAGTATATTGCCGAGAGCGTTGGGCTTCCATGAGTGTCTCCCTGGGTTCAAATCCCAGCCGGAAAGGAAATCTTAAATGCAAATATTTTTTTCTAATTTTATAATTCTTTTTTTTTTATTTTTCCCTTTTGCGAAGTCAGTCAGTCAGTCTGACAGTCAATCAGTCAAGCACTCAGTCATTCAGTCTCAGTCAGTCAGTCCAGTCAGTCAGTCACTCAGTCAGTCAGTTAGTCCTTCAGCCAGTCAGTCAAGCAGTCAGTCATTTAGTCTCAGTCAGTCAGTCATTCAGTCAGTCAGTCAGTCAGGCAGTCAGTCAGTCAGTCAGTCGGTCAGTCCTGTGCAGTCAGTTAGTCACTAAAGCAGTCAGTCAGTCTCAGTCAGTCAGTCAGTCAGTCAGTCCAGTCCAGTCTCAGTCAGTCAGTCAGTCAGTCTCGGTCAGTCAGTCAGTCAGTCATTCAGTCAGTCAGTCAGTCAGGCAGTCAGTCTGTCGGTCAGCATTATTCAGTCAGTCTGTCAGTCAGTCAGTCAGTCAGCCTTATTCAGTCAGTCTGTCAGTCATCCTTATTCAGTCAGTCTGTCAGTCAGTCAGTCGGTCAGTCCTGTCCAGTCAGTTAGTCAGTCAAGCAGTCAGTCAGGTAGTCAAGCAGTCAGTCAGTCAGTGTCAGTCAGTCATTTAGTCATTCAGTCAGTCAGTGAAATAGCCAGTCAGAGAGTCAAGCAGTCAGTCAGTCAGTCTCAGTCAGTCAGTTAGTCAGTCAGTCAGTCAGTCAGTCAGTCCAGTCTCAGTCAGTCAGGCAGTTAGTCAGTCAGTCTCGGTCAGTCAGTGAGTCAGTCAGTCAGTATCAGTCAGTCAGTGAGTCAGTCTGTCAGTCAGGCAGTATCAGTCAGGCAGTAAGACTCCGCTCGACAGAACTCCGATAGCCTAATGGCTAGACCGCTGGTCTTCCAAGCGAGTGGCCTGGGTTCGAGTCCCAGCCGGAGCGAATATCTTCAATGTATATATTTCTTTTCTAATTTGAAAATTCTTTTTTTTTTCAATTTCTTTCCTTTGCAATTATTGATTATTTATGTAGGGAAGAAAATTCTGAGTCAGTTTAATTTTTCGACACGAAGATTTCAAAGTGTTTAAATAAACAATTACCAAGGTGCATTTTTTGTTTTTATTATATTTAAAACTCCCACCGACAGAGCTCCCATAGACTAATGGCTAGAGTGTTAGGCTTCCAAGCGAGTGGCCCTGGGTTCGAGTCCCAGCCTGAACGAAAATCTTCAATGTATACTTTTAGTTTCTAATTTGAAATTTCTTCTTCTTTTTTTTTAAATTTTTCTCTTTTGCGAATATTGATTATTTATGTAGGGAGAAAAATTCTGAGTCAGTTTAATTATTCGACCTGTAAATTTCAAAGTGTTTGAATCAATAATTACCAAGGTGCATTTTTTGTTTTTATTATATTTAAGACTTCCATCGACAGAGCTCCGATAGCCTAATGGCTAGACCGTTGGGTTCCAAGCGCGTGGTACTGGGTTCGAGTCCCGGCCGGAACGAAAATCTTCCATGTATATATTTCTCTTCTAATTTGAAGATTCTTGTTTTTTTTTCAATTTCTTTCTTTTGCAAATATGGATTATTTATGTACGGAAGAAAATTCTGAGTCAGTTTAATCATTCGACCTTTAGATTTCAAAGATTTTAGATCAATAATTACTAAGGTGCATTTTTGTTTTTATTATAATTAAGACACCGATCAACAGAGATCCGATAGTATATTGGCGAGAGCGTTGGGCTTCCATGAGTGTCGCCCTGGGTTCAAATCCCAGCCGGATAGGAAATCTTAAATGCAAATATTTTTTTCTAATTTTATAATTCTTTTTTTTTATTTTTCCCTTTTGCGAAGTCAGTCAGTCAGTCTGACAGTCAATCAGTCAAGCACTCAGTCATTCAGTCTCAGTCAGTCAGTGCAGTCAGTCAGTCACTCAGTCAGTCAGTTAGTCCTTCAGCCAGTCAGTCAAGCAGTCAGTCATTTAGTCTCAGTCAGTCAGTCATTCAGTCATTCAGTCAGTCAGGCAGTCAGTCAGTCAGTCAGTCGGTCAGTCCTGTGCAGTCAGTTAGTCACTAAAGCAGTCAGTCAGTCTCAGTCAGTCAGTCAGTCCAGTCCAGTCTCAGTCAGTCAGTCAGTCAGTCTCGGTCAGTCAGTCAGTCAGTCATTCAGTCAGTCAGTCAGTCAGGCAGTAAGTCAGTCGGTCAGCCTTATTCAGTCAGTCTGTCAGTCAGTCAGTCAGTCAGCCTTATTCAGTCAGTCTGTCAGTCATCCTTATTCAGTCAGTCTGTCAGTCAGTCAGTCGGTCAGTCCTGTCCAGTCAGTTAGTCAGTCAAGCAGTCAGTCAGGTAGTCAAGCAGTCAGTCAGTCAGTGTCAGTCAGTCATTTAGTCATTCAGTCAGTCAGTGAAATAGCCAGTCAGAGAGTCAAGCAGTCAGTCAGTCAGTCTCAGTCAGTCAGTTAGTCAGTCAGTCAGTCAGTCAGTCAGTCAGTCCAGTCTCAGTCAGTCAGGCAGTTAGTCAGTCAGTCTCGGTCAGTCAGTGAGTCAGTCAGTCAGTATCAGTCAGTCAGTGAGTCAGTCTGTCAGTCAGGCAGTATCAGTCAGGCAGTAAGACTCCGCTCGACAGAACTCCGATAGCCTAATGGCTAGACCGCTGGTCTTCCAAGCGAGTGGCCTGGGTTCGAGTCCCAGCCGGAGCGAATATCTTCAATGTATATATTTCTTTTCTAATTTGAAAATTCTTTTTTTTTTTCAATTTCTTTCCTTTGCAATTATTGATTATTTATGTAGGGAAGAAAATTCTGAGTCAGTTTAATTTTTCGACACGAAGATTTCAAAGTGTTTAAATAAACAATTACCAAGGTGCATTTTTTGTTTTTATTATATTTAAAACTCCCACCGACAGAGCTCCCATAGACTAATGGCTAGAGTGTTAGGCTTCCAAGCGAGTGGCCCTGGGTTCGAGTCCCAGCCTGAACGAAAATCTTCAATGTATACTTTTAGTTTCTAATTTGAAATTTCTTCTTCTTTTTTTTTTAAATTTTTCTCTTTTGCGAATATTGATTATTTATGTAGGGAGAAAAATTCTGAGTCAGTTTAATTATTCGACCTGTAAATTTCAAAGTGTTTGAATCAATAATTACCAAGGTGCATTTTTTGTTTTTATTATATTTAAGACTTCCATCGACAGAGCTCCGATAGCCTAATGGCTAGACCGTTGGGTTCCTAGCGCGTGGTACTGGGTTCGAGTCCCGGCCGGAAAGGAAATCTTAAATGCAAATATTTTTTTCTAATTTTATAATTCTTTTTTTTTTATTTTTCCCTTTTGCGAAGTCAGTCAGTCAGTCTGACAGTCAATCAGTCAAGCACTCAGTCATTCAGTCTCAGTCAGTCAGTGCAGTCAGTCAGTCACTCAGTCAGTCAGTTAGTCCTTCAGCCAGTCAGTCAAGCAGTCAGTCATTTAGTCGCAGTCAGTCAGTCATTCAGTCAGTCAGTCAGTCAGGCAGTCAGTCAGTCAGTCAGTCGGTCAGTCCTGTGCAGTCAGTTAGTCACTAAAGCAGTCAGTCAGTCTCAGTCAGTCAGTCAGTCAGTCAGTCCAGTCCAGTCTCAGTCAGTCTCAGTCAGTCAGTCAGTCAGTCCAGTCCAGTCTCAGTCAGTCCAGTCCAGTCTCAGTCAGTCAGTCAGTCAGTCTCGGTCATTCAGTCAGTCAGTCATTCAGTCAGTCAGTCAGTCAGGCAGTCAGTCAGTCGGTCAGCCTTATTCAGTCAGTCTGTCAGTCAGTCAGTCAGTCAGCCTTATTCAGTCAGTCTGTCAGTCATCCTTATTCAGTCAGTCTGTCAGTCAGTCAGTCGGTCAGTCCTGTCCAGTCAGTTAGTCAGTCAAGCAGTCAGTCAGGTAGTCAAGCAGTCAGTCAGTCAGTGTCAGTCAGTCATTTAGTCATTCAGTCAGTCAGTGAAATAGCCAGTCAGAGAGTCAAGCAGTCAGTCAGTCAGTCTCAGTCAGTCAGTTAGTCAGTCAGTCAGTCAGTCAGTCAGTCAGTCAGGCAGTTAGTCAGTCAGTCTCGGTCAGTCAGTGAGTCAGTCAGTCAGTATCAGTCAGTCAGTGAGTCAGTCTGTCAGTCAGGCAGTATCAGTCAGGCAGTAAGACTCCGCTCGACAGAACTCCGATAGCCTAATGGCTAGACCGCTGGTCTTCCAAGCGAGTGGCCTGGGTTCGAGTCCCAGCCGGAGCGAATATCTTCAATGTATATATTTCTTTTCTAATTTGAAAATTCTTTTTTTTTTCAATTTCTTTCCTTTGCAATTATTGATTATTTATGTAGGGAAGAAAATTCTGAGTCAGTTTAATTTTTCGACACGAAGATTTCAAAGTGTTTAAATAAACAATTACCAAGGTGCATTTTTTGTTTTTATTATATTTAAAACTCCCACCGACAGAGCTCCCATAGACTAATGGCTAGAGTGTTAGGCCTCCAAGCGAGTGGCCCTGGGTTCGAGTCCCAGCCTGAACGAAAATCTTCAATGTATACTTTTAGTTTCTAATTTGAAATTTCTTCTTCTTTTTTTTTAATTTTTCTCTTTTGCGAATATTGATTATTTATGTAGGGAGAAAAATTCTGAGTCAGTTTAATTATTCGACCAGTAAATTTCAAAGTGTTTGAATCAATAATTACCAAGGTGCATTTTTTGTTTTTATTATATTTAAGACTTCCATCGACAGAGCTCCGATAGCCTAATGGCTAGACCGTTGGGTTCCAAGCGCGTGGTACTGGGTTCGAGTCCCGGCCGGAACGAAAATCTTCCATGTATATATTTCTCTTCTAATTTGAAGATTCTTTTTTTTTTCAATTTCTTTCTTTTGCAAATATGGATTATTTATGTACGGAAGAAAATTCTGAGTCAGTTTAATCATTCGACCTTTAGATTTCAAAGATTTTAGATCAATAATTACTAAGGTGCATTTTTTGTTTTTATTATAATTAAGACACCGATCAACAGAGATCCGATAGTATATTGCCGAGAGCGTTGGGCTTCCATGAGTGTCTCCCTGGGTTCAAATCCCAGCCGGAAAGGAAATCTTAAATGCAAATATTTTTTTCTAATTTTATAATTCTTTTTTTTTTATTTTTCCCTTTTGCGAAGTCAGTCAGTCAGTCTGACAGTCAATCAGTCAAGCACTCAGTCATTCAGTCTCAGTCAGTCAGTCCAGTCAGTCAGTCACTCAGTCAGTCAGTTAGTCCTTCAGCCAGTCAGTCAAGCAGTCAGTCATTTAGTCTCAGTCAGTCAGTCATTCAGTCAGTCAGTCAGTCAGGCAGTCAGTCAGTCAGTCAGTCGGTCAGTCCTGTGCAGTCAGTTAGTCACTAAAGCAGTCAGTCAGTCTCAGTCAGTCAGTCAGTCAGTCAGTCCAGTCCAGTCTCAGTCAGTCAGTCAGTCAGTCTCGGTCAGTCAGTCAGTCAGTCATTCAGTCAGTCAGTCAGTCAGGCAGTCAGTCTGTCGGTCAGCATTATTCAGTCAGTCTGTCAGTCAGTCAGTCAGTCAGCCTTATTCAGTCAGTCTGTCAGTCATCCTTATTCAGTCAGTCTGTCAGTCAGTCAGTCGGTCAGTCCTGTCCAGTCAGTTAGTCAGTCAAGCAGTCAGTCAGGTAGTCAAGCAGTCAGTCAGTCAGTGTCAGTCAGTCATTTAGTCATTCAGTCAGTCAGTGAAATAGCCAGTCAGAGAGTCAAGCAGTCAGTCAGTCAGTCTCAGTCAGTCAGTTAGTCAGTCAGTCAGTCAGTCAGTCAGTCCAGTCTCAGTCAGTCAGGCAGTTAGTCAGTCAGTCTCGGTCAGTCAGTGAGTCAGTCAGTCAGTATCAGTCAGTCAGTGAGTCAGTCTGTCAGTCAGGCAGTATCAGTCAGGCAGTAAGACTCCGCTCGACAGAACTCCGATAGCCTAATGGCTAGACCGCTGGTCTTCCAAGCGAGTGGCCTGGGTTCGAGTCCCAGCCGGAGCGAATATCTTCAATGTATATATTTCTTTTCTAATTTGAAAATTCTTTTTTTTTTCAATTTCTTTCCTTTGCAATTATTGATTATTTATGTAGGGAAGAAAATTCTGAGTCAGTTTAATTTTTCGACACGAAGATTTCAAAGTGTTTAAATAAACAATTACCAAGGTGCATTTTTTGTTTTTATTATATTTAAAACTCCCACCGACAGAGCTCCCATAGACTAATGGCTAGAGTGTTAGGCTTCCAAGCGAGTGGCCCTGGGTTCGAGTCCCAGCCTGAACGAAAATCTTCAATGTATACTTTTAGTTTCTAATTTGAAATTTCTTCTTCTTTTTTTTTAAATTTTTCTCTTTTGCGAATATTGATTATTTATGTAGGGAGAAAAATTCTGAGTCAGTTTAATTATTCGACCTGTAAATTTCAAAGTGTTTGAATCAATAATTACCAAGGTGCATTTTTTGTTTTTATTATATTTAAGACTTCCATCGACAGAGCTCCGATAGCCTAATGGCTAGACCGTTGGGTTCCAAGCGCGTGGTACTGGGTTCGAGTCCCGGCCGGAACGAAAATCTTCCATGTATATATTTCTCTTCTAATTTGAAGATTCTTGTTTTTTTTCAATTTCTTTCTTTTGCAAATATGGATTATTTATGTACGGAAGAAAATTCTGAGTCAGTTTAATCATTCGACCTTTAGATTTCAAAGATTTTAGATCAATAATTACTAAGGTGCATTTTTGTTTTTATTATAATTAAGACACCGATCAACAGAGATCCGATAGTATATTGGCGAGAGCGTTGGGCTTCCATGAGTGTCGCCCTGGGTTCAAATCCCAGCCGGAAAGGAAATCTTAAATGCAAATATTTTTTTCTAATTTTATAATTCTTTTTTTTTATTTTTCCCTTTTGCGAAGTCAGTCAGTCAGTCTGACAGTCAATCAGTCAAGCACTCAGTCATTCAGTCTCAGTCAGTCAGTGCAGTCAGTCAGTCACTCAGTCAGTCAGTTAGTCCTTCAGCCAGTCAGTCAAGCAGTCAGTCATTTAGTCTCAGTCAGTCAGTCATTCAGTCATTCAGTCAGTCAGGCAGTCAGTCAGTCGGTCAGTCCTGTGCAGTCAGTTAGTCACTAAAGCAGTCAGTCAGTCTCAGTCAGTCAGTCAGTCCAGTCCAGTCTCAGTCAGTCAGTCAGTCAGTCTCGGTCAGTCAGTCAGTCAGTCATTCAGTCAGTCAGTCAGTCAGGCAGTAAGTCAGTCGGTCAGCCTTATTCAGTCAGTCTGTCAGTCAGTCAGTCAGTCAGCCTTATTCAGTCAGTCTGTCAGTCATCCTTATTCAGTCTGTCTGTCAGTCAGTCAGTCGGTCAGTCCTGTCCAGTCAGTTAGTCAGTCAAGCAGTCAGTCAGGTAGTCAAGCAGTCAGTCAGTCAGTGTCAGTCAGTCATTTAGTCATTCAGTCAGTCAGTGAAATAGCCAGTCAGAGAGTCAAGCAGTCAGTCAGTCAGTCTCAGTCAGTCAGTTAGTCAGTCAGTCAGTCAGTCAGTCAGTCAGTCCAGTCTCAGTCAGTCAGGCAGTTAGTCAGTCAGTCTCGGTCAGTCAGTGAGTCAGTCAGTCAGTATCAGTCAGTCAGTGAGTCAGTCTGTCAGTCAGGCAGTATCAGTCAGGCAGTAAGACTCCGCTCGACAGAACTCCGATAGCCTAATGGCTAGACCGCTGGTCTTCCAAGCGAGTGGCCTGGGTTCGAGTCCCAGCCGGAGCGAATATCTTCAATGTATATATTTCTTTTCTAATTTGAAAATTCTTTTTTTTTTCAATTTCTTTCCTTTGCAATTATTGATTATTTATGTAGGGAAGAAAATTCTGAGTCAGTTTAATTTTTCGACACGAAGATTTCAAAGTGTTTAAATAAACAATTACCAAGGTGCATTTTTTGTTTTTATTATATTTAAAACTCCCACCGACAGAGCTCCCATAGACTAATGGCTAGAGTGTTAGGCCTCCAAGCGAGTGGCCCTGGGTTCGAGTCCCAGCCTGAACGAAAATCTTCAATGTATACTTTTAGTTTCTAATTTGAAATTTCTTCTTCTTTTTTTTTAATTTTTCTCTTTTGCGAATATTGATTATTTATGTAGGGAGAAAAATTCTGAGTCAGTTTAATTATTCGACAAGTAAATTTCAAAGTGTTTGAATCAATAATTACCAAGGTGCATTTTTTGTTTTTATTATATTTAAGACTTCCATCGACAGAGCTCCGATAGCCTAATGGCTAGACCGTTGGGTTCCAAGCGCGTGGTACTGGGTTCGAGTCCCGGCCGGAACGAAAATCTTCCATGTATATATTTCTCTTCTAATTTGAAGATTCTTGTTTTTTTTCAATTTCTTTCTTTTGCAAATATGGATTATTTATGTACGGAAGAAAATTCTGAGTCAGTTTAATCATTCGACCTTTAGATTTCAAAGATTTTAGATCAATAATTACTAAGGTGCATTTTTTGTTTTTATTATAATTAAGACACCGATCAACAGAGATCCGATAGTATATTGGCGAGAGCGTTGGGCTTCCATGAGTGTCGCCCTGGGTTCAAATCCCAGCCGGAAAGGAAATCTTAAATGCAAATATTTTTTTCTAATTTTATAATTCTTTTTTTTTATTTTTCCCTTTTGCGAAGTCAGTCAGTCAGTCTGACAGTCAATCAGTCAAGCACTCAGTCATTCAGTCTCAGTCAGTCAGTGCAGTCAGTCAGTCACTCAGTCAGTCAGTTAGTCCTTCAGCCAGTCAGTCAAGCAGTCAGTCATTTAGTCTCAGTCAGTCAGTCATTCAGTCATTCAGTCAGTCAGGCAGTCAGTCAGTCGGTCAGTCCTGTGCAGTCAGTTAGTCACTAAAGCAGTCAGTCAGTCTCAGTCAGTCAGTCAGTCCAGTCCAGTCTCAGTCAGTCAGTCAGTCAGTCTCGTTCAGTCAGTCAGTCAGTCATTCAGTCAGTCAGTCAGTCAGGCAGTAAGTCAGTCGGTCAGCCTTATTCAGTCAGTCTGTCAGTCAGTCAGTCAGTCAGCCTTATTCAGTCAGTCTGTCAGTCATCCTTATTCAGTCTGTCTGTCAGTCAGTCAGTCGGTCAGTCCTGTCCAGTCAGTTAGTCAGTCAAGCAGTCAGTCAGGTAGTCAAGCAGTCAGTCAGTCAGTGTCAGTCAGTCATTTAGTCATTCAGTCAGTCAGTGAAATAGCCAGTCAGAGAGTCAAGCAGTCAGTCAGTCAGTCTCAGTCAGTCAGTTAGTCAGTCAGTCAGTCAGTCAGTCAGTCAGTCCAGTCTCAGTCAGTCAGGCAGTTAGTCAGTCAGTCTCGGTCAGTCAGTGAGTCAGTCAGTCAGTATCAGTCAGTCAGTGAGTCAGTCTGTCAGTCAGGCAGTATCAGTCAGGCAGTAAGACTCCGCTCGACAGAACTCCGATAGCCTAATGGCTAGACCGCTGGTCTTCCAAGCGAGTGGCCTGGGTTCGAGTCCCAGCCGGAGCGAATATCTTCAATGTATATATTTCTTTTCTAATTTGAAAATTCTTTTTTTTTTCAATTTCTTTCCTTTGCAATTATTGATTATTTATGTAGGGAAGAAAATTCTGAGTCAGTTTAATTTTTCGACACGAAGATTTCAAAGTGTTTAAATAAACAATTACCAAGGTGCATTTTTTGTTTTTATTATATTTAAAACTCCCACCGACAGAGCTCCCATAGACTAATGGCTAGAGTGTTAGGCCTCCAAGCGAGTGGCCCTGGGTTCGAGTCCCAGCCTGAACGAAAATCTTCAATGTATACTTTTAGTTTCTAATTTGAAATTTCTTCTTCTTTTTTTTTAATTTTTCTCTTTTGCGAATATTGATTATTTATGTAGGGAGAAAAATTCTGAGTCAGTTTAATTATTCGACAAGTAAATTTCAAAGTGTTTGAATCAATAATTACCAAGGTGCATTTTTTGTTTTTATTATATTTAAGACTTCCATCGACAGAGCTCCGATAGCCTAATGGCTAGACCGTTGGGTTCCAAGCGCGTGGTACTGGGTTCGAGTCCCGGCCGGAACGAAAATCTTCCATGTATATATTTCTCTTCTAATTTGAAGATTCTTGTTTTTTTTCAATTTCTTTCTTTTGCAAATATGGATTATTTATGTACGGAAGAAAATTCTGAGTCAGTTTAATCATTCGACCTTTAGATTTCAAAGATTTTAGATCAATAATTACTAAGGTGCATTTTTTGTTTTTATTATAATTAAGACACCGATCAACAGAGATCCGATAGTATATTGGCGAGAGCGTTGGGCTTCCATGAGTGTCGCCCTGGGTTCAAATCCCAGCCGGAAAGGAAATCTTAAATGCAAATATTTTTTTCTAATTTTATAATTCTTTTTTTTTATTTTTCCCTTTTGCGAAGTCAGTCAGTCAGTCTGACAGTCAATCAGTCAAGCACTCAGTCATTCAGTCTCAGTCAGTCAGTGCAGTCAGTCAGTCACTCAGTCAGTCAGTTAGTCCTTCAGCCAGTCAGTCAAGCAGTCAGTCATTTAGTCTCAGTCAGTCAGTCATTCAGTCAGTCAGTCAGTCAGGCAGTCAGTCAGTCAGTCAGTCGGTCAGTCCTGTGCAGTCAGTTAGTCACTAAAGCAGTCAGTCAGTCTCAGTCAGTCAGTCAGTCCAGTCCAGTCTCAGTCAGTCAGTCAGTCAGTCTCGGTCAGTCAGTCAGTCAGTCATTCAGTCAGTCAGTCAGTCAGGCAGTCAGTCAGTCGGTCAGCCTTATTCAGTCAGTCTGTCAGTCAGTCAGTCAGTCAGTCAGTCAGTCAGTCAGGCAGTCAGTCAGTCGGTCAGCCTTATTCAGTCAGTCTGTCAGTCAGTCAGTCAGTCAGCCTTATTCAGTCAGTCTGTCAGTCATCCTTATTCAGTCAGTCTGTCAGTCAGTCAGTCGGTCAGTCCTGTCCAGTCAGTTAGTCAGTCAAGCAGTCAGTCAGGTAGTCAAGCAGTCAGTCAGTCAGTGTCAGTCAGTCATTTAGTCATTCAGTCAGTCAGTGAAATAGCCAGTCAGAGAGTCAAGCAGTCAGTCAGTCAGTCTCAGTCAGTCAGTTAGTCAGTCAGTCAGTCAGTCAGTCAGTCAGTCCAGTCTCAGTCAGTCAGGCAGTTAGTCAGTCAGTCTCGGTCAGTCAGTGAGTCAGTCAGTCAGTATCAGTCAGTCAGTGAGTCAGTCTGTCAGTCAGGCAGTATCAGTCAGGCAGTAAGACTCCGCTCGACAGAACTCCGATAGCCTAATGGCTAGACCGCTGGTCTTCCAAGCGAGTGGCCTGGGTTCGAGTCCCAGCCGGAGCGAATATCTTCAATGTATATATTTCTTTTCTAATTTGAAAATTCTTTTTTTTTTCAATTTCTTTCCTTTGCAATTATTGATTATTTATGTAGGGAAGAAAATTCTGAGTCAGTTTAATTTTTCGACACGAAGATTTCAAAGTGTTTAAATAAACAATTACCAAGGTGCATTTTTTGTTTTTATTATATTTAAAACTCCCACCGACAGAGCTCCCATAGACTAATGGCTAGAGTGTTAGGCTTCCAAGCGAGTGGCCCTGGGTTCGAGTCCCAGCCTGAACGAAAATCTTCAATGTATACTTTTAGTTTCTAATTTGAAATTTCTTCTTCTTTTTTTTTAATTTTTCTCTTTTGCGAATATTGATTATTTATGTAGGGAGAAAAATTCTGAGTCAGTTTAATTATTCGACCTGTAAATTTCAAAGTGTTTGAATCAATAATTACCAAGGTGCATTTTTTGTTTTTATTATATTTAAGACTTCCATCGACAGAGCTCCGATAGCCTAATGGCTAGACCGTTGGGTTCCTAGCGCGTGGTACTGGGTTCGAGTCCCGGCCGGAAAGGAAATCTTAAATGCAAATATTTTTTTCTAATTTTATAATTCTTTTTTTTTTATTTTTCCCTTTTGCGAAGTCAGTCAGTCAGTCTGACAGTCAATCAGTCAAGCACTCAGTCATTCAGTCTCAGTCAGTCAGTGCAGTCAGTCAGTCACTCAGTCAGTCAGTTAGTCCTTCAGCCAGTCAGTCAAGCAGTCAGTCATTTAGTCGCAGTCAGTCAGTCATTCAGTCAGTCAGTCAGTCAGGCAGTCAGTCAGTCAGTCAGTCGGTCAGTCCTGTGCAGTCAGTTAGTCACTAAAGCAGTCAGTCAGTCTCAGTCAGTCAGTCAGTCAGTCAGTCCAGTCCAGTCTCAGTCAGTCTCAGTCAGTCAGTCAATCAGTCAGTCCAGTCCAGTCTCAGTCAGTCCAGTCCAGTCTCAGTCAGTCAGTCAGTCAGTCTCGGTCAGTCAGTCAGTCAGTCATTCAGTCAGTCAGTCAGTCAGGCAGTCAGTCAGTCGGTCAGCATTATTCAGTCAGTCTGTCAGTCAGTCAGTCAGTCAGCCTTATTCAGTCAGTCTGTCAGTCATCCTTATTCAGTCAGTCTGTCAGTCAGTCAGTCGGTCAGTCCTGTCCAGTCAGTTAGTCAGTCAAGCAGTCAGTCAGGTAGTCAAGCAGTCAGTCAGTCAGTGTCAGTCAGTCATTTAGTCATTCAGTCAGTCAGTGAAATAGCCAGTCAGAGAGTCAAGCAGTCAGTCAGTCAGTCTCAGTCAGTCAGTTAGTCAGTCAGTCAGTCAGTCAGTCAGTCCAGTCTCAGTCAGTCAGGCAGTTAGTCAGTCAGTCTCGGTCAGTCAGTGAGTCAGTCAGTCAGTATCAGTCAGTCAGTGAGTCAGTCTGTCAGTCAGGCAGTATCAGTCAGGCAGTAAGACTCCGCTCGACAGAACTCCGATAGCCTAATGGCTAGACCGCTGGTCTTCCAAGCGAGTGGCCTGGGTTCGAGTCCCAGCCGGAGCGAATATCTTCAATGTATATATTTCTTTTCTAATTTGAAAATTCTTTTTTTTTTCAATTTCTTTCCGTTGCAATTATTGATTATTTATGTAGGGAAGAAAATTCTGAGTCAGTTTAATTTTTCGACACGAAGATTTCAAAGTGTTTAAATAAACAATTACCAAGGTGCATTTTTTGTTTTTATTATATTTAAAACTCCCACCGACAGAGCTCCCATAGACTAATGGCTAGAGTGTTAGGCTTCCAAGCGAGTGGCCCTGGGTTCGAGTCCCAGCCTGAACGAAAATCTTCAATGTATACTTTTAGTTTCTAATTTGAAATTTCTTCTTCTTTTTTTTTTAATTTTTCTCTTTTGCGAATATTGATTATTTATGTAGGGAGAAAAATTCTGAGTCAGTTTAATTATTCGACCTGTAAATTTCAAAGTGTTTGAATCAATAATTACCAAGGTGCATTTTTTGTTTTTATTATATTTAAGACTTCCATCGACAGAGCTCCGATAGCCTAATGGCTAGACCGTTGGGTTCCAAGCGCGTGGTACTGGGTTCGAGTCCCGGCCGGAACGAAAATCTTCCATGTATATATTTCTCTTCTAATTTGAAGATTATTTTTTTTTTCAATTTCTTTCTTTTGCAAATATGGATTATTTATGTACGGAAGAAAATTCTGAGTCAGTTTAATCATTCGACCTTTAGATTTCAAAGATTTTAGATCAATAATTACTAAGGTGCATTTTTTGTTTTTATTATAATTAAGACACCGATCAACAGAGATCCGATAGTATATTGCCGAGAGCGTTGGGCTTCCATGAGTGTCGCCCTGGGTTCAAATCCCAGCCGGAAAGGAAATCTTAAATGCAAATATTTTTTTCTAATTTTATAATTCTTTTTTTTTTATTTTTCCCTTTTGCGAAGTCAGTCAGTCAGTCTGACAGTCAATCAGTCAAGCACTCAGTCATTCAGTCTCAGTCAGTCAGTCCAGTCAGTCAGTCACTCAGTCAGTCAGTTAGTCCTTCAGCCAGTCAGTCAAGCAGTCAGTCATTTAGTCTCAGTCAGTCAGTCATTCAGTCAGTCAGTCAGTCAGGCAGTCAGTCAGTCAGTCAGTCGGTCAGTCCTGTGCAGTCAGTTAGTCACTAAAGCAGTCAGTCAGTCTCAGTCCGTCAGTCAGTCAGTCAGTCCAGTCCAGTCTCAGTCAGTCAGTCAGTCAGTCTCGGTCAGTCAGTCAGTCAGTCATTCAGTCAGTCAGTCAGTCAGGCAGTCAGTCAGTCGGTCAGCATTATTCAGTCAGTCTGTCAGTCAGTCAGTCAGTCAGCCTTATTCAGTCAGTCTGTCAGTCATCCTTATTCAGTCAGTCTGTCAGTCAGTCAGTCGGTCAGTCCTGTCCAGTCAGTTAGTCAGTCAAGCAGTCAGTCAGGTAGTCAAGCAGTCAGTCAGTCAGTGTCAGTCAGTCATTTAGTCATTCAGTCAGTCAGTGAAATAGCCAGTCAGAGAGTCAAGCAGTCAGTCAGTCAGTCTCAGTCAGTCAGTTAGTCAGTCAGTCAGTCAGTCAGTCAGTCAGTCCAGTCTCAGTCAGTCAGGCAGTTAGTCAGTCAGTCTCGGTCAGTCAGTGAGTCAGTCAGTCAGTATCAGTCAGTCAGTGAGTCAGTCTGTCAGTCAGGCAGTATCAGTCAGGCAGTAAGACTCCGCTCGACAGAACTCCGATAGCCTAATGGCTAGACCGCTGGTCTTCCAAGCGAGTGGCCTGGGTTCGAGTCCCAGCCGGAGCGAATATCTTCAATGTATATATTTCTTTTCTAATTTGAAAATTCTTTTTTTTTTTCAATTTCTTTCCTTTGCAATTATTGATTATTTATGTAGGGAAGAAAATTCTGAGTCAGTTTAATTTTTCGACACGAAGATTTCAAAGTGTTTAAATAAACAATTACCAAGGTGCATTTTTTGTTTTTATTATATTTAAAACTCCCACCGACAGAGCTCCCATAGACTAATGGCTAGAGTGTTAGGCTTCCAAGCGAGTGGCCCTGGGTTCGAGTCCCAGCCTGAACGAAAATCTTCAATGTATACTTTTAGTTTCTAATTTGAAATTTCTTCTTCTTTTTTTTTTAATTTTTCTCTTTTGCGAATATTGATTATTTATGTAGGGAGAAAAATTCTGAGTCAGTTTAATCATTCGACCTTTAGATTTCAAAGATTTTAGATCAATAATTACTAAGGTGCATTTTTTGTTTTTATTATAATTAAGACACCGATCAACAGAGATCCGATAGTATATTGGCGAGAGCGTTGGGCTTCCATGAGTGTCGCCCTGGGTTCAAAACCCAGCCGGAAAGGAAATCTTAAATGCAAATATTTTTTTCTAATTTTATAATTTTTTTTTTTTATTTTTCCCTTTTGCGAAGTCAGTCAGTCAGTCTGACAGTCAATCAGTCAAGCACTCAGTCATTCAGTCTCAGTCAGTCAGTCCAGTCAGTCAGTCACTCAGTCAGTCAGTTAGTCCTTCAGCCAGTCAGTCAAGCAGTCAGTCATTTAGTCTCAGTCAGTCAGTCATTCAGTCAGTCAGTCAGTCAGGCAGTCAGTCAGTCAGTCAGTCGGTCAGTCCTGTGCAGTCAGTTAGTCACTAAAGCAGTCAGTCAGTCTCAGTCCGTCAGTCAGTCAGTCAGTCCAGTCCAGTCTCAGTCAGTCAGTCAGTCAGTCTCGGTCAGTCAGTCAGTCAGTCATTCAGTCAGTCAGTCAGTCAGGCAGTCAGTCAGTCGGTCAGCATTATTCAGTCAGTCTGTCAGTCAGTCAGTCAGTCAGCCTTATTCAGTCAGTCTGTCAGTCATCCTTATTCAGTCAGTCTGTCAGTCAGTCAGTCGGTCAGTCCTGTCCAGTCAGTTAGTCAGTCAAGCAGTCAGTCAGGTAGTCAAGCAGTCAGTCAGTCAGTGTCAGTCAGTCATTTAGTCATTCAGTCAGTCAGTGAAATAGCCAGTCAGAGAGTCAAGCAGTCAGTCAGTCAGTCTCAGTCAGTCAGTTAGTCAGTCAGTCAGTCAGTCAGTCAGTCAGTCCAGTCTCAGTCAGTCAGGCAGTTAGTCAGTCAGTCTCGGTCAGTCAGTGAGTCAGTCAGTCAGTATCAGTCAGTCAGTGAGTCAGTCTGTCAGTCAGGCAGTATCAGTCAGGCAGTAAGACTCCGCTCGACAGAACTCCGATAGCCTAATGGCTAGACCGCTGGTCTTCCAAGCGAGTGGCCTGGGTTCGAGTCCCAGCCGGAGCAATATCTTCAATGTATATATTTCTTTTCTAATTTGAAAATTCTTTTTTTTTTCAATTTCTTTCCTTTGCAATTATTGATTATTTATGTAGGGAAGAAAATTCTGAGTCAGTTTAATTTTTCGACACGAAGATTTCAAAGTGTTTAAATAAACAATTACCAAGGTGCATTTTTTGTTTTTATTATATTTAAAACTCCCACCGACAGAGCTCCCATAGACTAATGGCTAGAGTGTTAGGCTTCCAAGCGAGTGGCCCTGCGTTCGAGTCCCAGCCTGAACGAAAATCTTCAATGTATACTTTTAGTTTCTAATTTGAAATTTCTTCTTCTTTTTTTTTTAATTTTTCTCTTTTGCGAATATTGATTATTTATGTAGGGAGAAAAATTCTGAGTCAGTTTAATTATTCGACCTGTAAATTTCAAAGTGTTTGAATCAATAATTACCAAGGTGCATTTTTTGTTTTTATTATATTTAAGACTTCCATCGACAGAGCTCCGATAGCCTAATGGCTAGACCGTTGGGTTCCAAGCGCGTGGTACTGGGTTCGAGGCCCGGCCGGAACGAAAATCTTCCATGTATATATTTCTCTTCTAATGTGAAGATTCTTTTTTTTTTCAATTTCTTTCTTTTGCAAGTATGGATTATTTATGTACGGAAGAAAATTCTGAGTCAGTTTAATCATTCGACCTTTAGATTTCAAAGATTTTAGATCAATAATTACTAAGGTGCATTTTTTGTTTTTATTATAATTAAGACACCGATCAACAGAGATCCGATAGTATATTGGCGAGAGCGTTGGGCTTCCATGAGTGTCGCCCTGGGTTCAAATCCCAGCCGGAAAGGAAATCTTAAATGCAAATATTTTTTTCTAATTTTATAATTCTTTTTTTTTTATTTTTCCCTTTTGCGAAGTCAGTCAGTCAGTCTGACAGTCAATCAGTCAAGCACTCAGTCATTCAGTCTCAGTCAGTCAGTCCAGTCAGTCAGTCACTCAGTCAGTCAGTTAGTCCTTCAGCCAGTCAGTCAAGCAGTCAGTCATTTAGTCTCAGTCAGTCAGTCATTCAGTCAGTCAGTCAGTCAGGCAGTCAGTCAGTCAGTCAGTCGGTCAGTCCTGTGCAGTCAGTTAGTCACTAAAGCAGTCAGTCAGTCTCAGTCAGTCAGTCAGTCCAGTCCAGTCTCAGTCAGTCAGTCAGTCTCGGTCAGTCAGTCAGTCAGTCATTCAGTCAGTCAGTCAGTCTGGCAGTCAGTCAGTCTGGCAGTCAGTCAGTCGGTCAGCCTTATTCAGTCAGTCTGTCAGTCAGTCAGTCAGTCAGCCTTATTCAGTCGGTCTGTCAGTCATCCTTATTCAGTCAGTCTGTCAGTCAGTCAGTCGGTCAGTCCTGTCCAGTCAGTTAGTCAGTCAAGCAGTCAGTCAGGTAGTCAAGCAGTCAGTCAGTCAGTGTCAGTCAGTCATTTAGTCATTCAGTCAGTCAGTGAAATAGCCAGTCAGAGAGTCAAGCAGTCAGTCAGTCAGTCTCAGTCAGTCAGTTAGTCAGTCAGTCAGTCAGTCAGTCCAGTCTCAGTCAGTCAGGCAGTTAGTCAGTCAGTCTCGGTCAGTCAGTGAGTCAGTCAGTCAGTATCAGTCAGTCAGTGAGTCAGTCTGTCAGTCAGGCAGTATCAGTCAGGCAGTAAGACTCCGCTCGACAGAACTCCGATAGCCTAATGACTAGACCGCTGGTCTTCCAAGCGAGTGGCCTGGGTTCGAGTCCCAGCCGGAGCGAATATCTTCAATGTATATATTTCTTTTCTAATTTGAAAATTCTTTTTTTTTTCAATTTCTTTCCTTTGCAATTATTGATTATTTATGTAGGGAAGAAAATTCTGAGTCAGTTTAATTTTTCGACACGAAGATTTGAAAGTGTTTAAATAAACAATTACCAAGGTGCATTTTTTGTTTTTATTATATTTAAAACTCCTACCGACAGAGCTCCCATAGACTAATGGCTAGAGTGTTAGGCTTCCAAGCGAGTGGCCCTGGGTTCGAGTCCCAGCCTGAACGAAAATCTTCAATGTATACTTTTAGTTTCTAATTTGAAATTTCTTCTTCTTTTTTTTTTTTAATTTTTCTCTTTTGCGAATATTGATTATTTATGTAGGGAGAAAAATTCTGAGTCAGTTTAATTATTCGACCTGTAAATTTCAAAGTGTTTGAATCAATAATTACCAAGGTGCATTTTTTGTTTTTATTATATTTAAGACTTCCATCGACAGAACTCCGATAGCCTAATGGCTAGACCGTTGGGTTCCTAGCGCGTGGTACTGGGTTCGAGTCCCGGCCGGAAAGGAAATCTTAAATGCAAATATTTTTTTCTAATTTTATAATTCTTTTTTTTTATTTTTCCCTTTTGCGAAGTCAGTCAGTCAGTCTGACAGTCAATCAGTCAAGCACTCAGTCATTCAGTCTCAGTCAGTCAGTCCAGTCAGTCAGTCACTCAGTCAGTCAGTTAGTCCTTCAGCCAGTCAGTCAAGCAGTCAGTCATTTAGTCTCAGTCAGTCAGTCATTCAGTCAGTCAGTCAGTCAGGCAGTCAGTCAGTCAGTCAGTCGGTCAGTCCTGTGCAGTCAGTTAGTCACTAAAGCAGTCAGTCAGTCTCAGTCAGTCAGTCAGTCAGTCAGTCCAGTCCAGTCTCAGTCAGTCAGTCAGTCAGTCTCGGTCAGTCAGTCAGTCAGTCATTCAGTCAGTCAGTCAGTCAGGCAGTCAGTCAGTCGGTCAGCCTTATTCAGTCAGTCTGTCAGTCAGTCTGTCAGTCATCCTTATTCAGTCAGTCTGTCAGTCAGTCAGTCGGTCAGTCCTGTCCAGTGAGTTAGTCAGTCAAGCAGTCAGTCAGGTAGTCAAGCAGTCAGTCAGTCAGTGTCAGTCAGTCATTTAGTCATTCAGTCAGTCAGTGAAATAGCCAGTCAGAGAGTCAAGCAGTCAGTCAGTCAGTCTCAGTCAGTCAGTTAGTCAGTCAGTCAGTCAGTCAGTCAGTCAGTCCAGTCTCAGTCAGTCAGGCAGTTTGTCAGTCAGTCTCGGTCAGTCAGTGAGTCAGTCAGTCAGTATCAGTCAGTCAGTGAGTCAGTCTGTCAGTCAGGCACTATCAGTCAGGCAGTAAGACTCCGCTCGACAGAACTCCGATAGCCTAATGGCTAGACCGCTGGTCTTCCAAGCGAGTGGCCTGGGTTCGAGTCCCAGCCGGAGCGAATATCTTCAATGTATATATTTCTTTTCTAATTTGAAAATTCTTTTTTTTTTTCAATTTCTTTCCTTTGCAATTATTGATTATTTATGTAGGGAAGAAAATTCTGAGTCAGTTTAATTTTTCGACACGAAGATTTCAAAGTGTTTAAATAAACAATTACCAAGGTGCATTTTTTGTTTTTATTATATTTAAAACTCCCACCGACAGAGCTCCCATAGACTAATGGCTAGAGTGTTAGGCTTCCAAGCGAGTGGCCCTGGGTTCGAGTCCCAGCCTAAACGAAAATCTTCAATGTATACTTTTAGTTCCTAATTTCAAATTTCTTCTTCTTTTTTTTTAATTTTTCTCTTTTGCGAATATTGATTATTTATGTAGGGAGAAAAATTCTGAGTCAGTTTAATTATTCGACCTGTAAATTTCAAAGTGTTTGAATCAATAATTACCAAGGTGCATTTTTTGTTTTTATTATATTTAAGACTTCCATCGACAGAGCTCCGATAGCCTAATGGCTACACCGTTGGGTTCCTAGCGCGTGGTACTGGGTTCGAGTCCCGGCCGGAAAGGAAATCTTAAATGCAAATATTTTTTTCTAATTTTATAATTCTTTTTTTTTTATTTTTCCCTTTTGCGAAGTCAGTCAGTCAGTCTGACAGTCAATCAGTCAAGCACTCAGTCATTCAGTCTCAGTCAGTCAGTCCAGTCAGTCAGTCCAGTCAGTCAGTCACTCAGTCAGTCAGTTAGTCCTTCAGCCAGTCAGTCAAGCAGTCAGTCATTTAGTCTGTCAGTCAGTCATTCAGTCAGTCAGTCAGTCAGGCCGTCAGTCAGTCAGTCAGTCGGTCAGTCCTGTGCAGTCAGTTAGTCACTAAAGCAGTCAGTCAGTCTCAGTCAGTCAGTCAGTCAGTCAGTCCAGTCCAGTCTCAGTCAGTCAGTCAGTCAGTCTCGGTCAGTCAGTCAGTCAGTCATTCAGTCAGTCAGTCAGTCAGGCAGTCAGTCAGTCGGTCAGCCTTATTCAGTCAGTCTGTCAGTCAGTCAGTCAGTCAGCCTTATTCAGTCAGTCTGTCAGTCATCCTTATTCAGTCAGTCTGTCAGTCAGTCAGTCGGTCAGTCCTGTCCAGTCAGTTAGTCAGTCAAGCAGTCAGTCAGGTAGTCAAGCAGTCAGTCAGTCAGTGTCAGTCAGTCATTTAGTCATTCAGTCAGTCAGTGAAATAGCCAGTCAGAGAGTCAAGCAGTCAGTCAGTCAGTCTCAGTCAGTCAGTTAGTCAGTCAGTCAGTCAGTCAGTCAGTCAGTCCAGTCTCAGTCAGTCAGGCAGTTAGTCAGTCAGTCTCGGTCAGTCAGTGAGTCAGTCAGTCAGTATCAGTCAGTGAGTCAGTCTGTCAGTCAGGCAGTATCAGTCAGGCAGTAAGACTCCGCTCGACAGAACTCCGATAGCCTAATGGCTAGACCGCTGGTCTTCCAAGCGAGTGCCCTGGGTTCGAGTCTCAGCCGGAGCGAATATCTTCAATGTATATATTTCTTTTCTAATTTGAAAATTCTTTTTTTTTCAATTTCTTTCCTTTGCAATTATTGATTATTTATGTAGGGAAGAAAATTCTGAGTCAGTTTAATTTTTCGACACGAAGATTTCAAAGTGTTTAAATAAACAATTACCAAGGTGCATTTTTTGTTTTTATTATATTTAAAACTCCCACCGACAGAGCTCCCATAGACTAATGGCTAGAGTGTTAGGCTTCCAAGCGAGTGGCCCTGGGTTCGAGTCCCACCCTGAACGAAAATCTTCAATGTATACTTTTAGTTTCTAATTTGAAATTTCTTCTTCTTTTTTTTTTAATTTTTCTCTTTTGCGAATATTGATTATTTATGTAGGGAGAAAAATTCTGAGTCAGTTTAATTATTCGACCTGTAAATTTCAAAGTGTTTGAATCAATAATTACCAAGGTGCATTTTTTGTTTTTATTATATTTAAGACTTCCATCGACAGAGCTCCGATAGCCTAATGGCTAGACCGTTGGGTTCCTAGCGCGTGGTACTGGGTTCGAGTCCCGGCCGGAAAGGAAATCTTAAATGCAAATATTTTTTTATAATTCTTTTTTTTTTATTTTTCCCTTTTGCGAAGTCAGTCAGTCAGTCTGACAGTCAATCAGTCAAGCACTCAGTCATTCAGTCTCAGTCAGTCAGTCCAGTCAGTCAGTCACTCAGTCAGTCAGTTAGTCCTTCAGCCAGTCAGTCAAGCAGTCAGTCATTTAGTCTCAGTCAGTCAGTCAGTCAGTCAGGCAGTCAGTCAGGCAGTCAGTCAGTCAGTCAGTCGGTCAGTCCTGTAAAGTCAGTTAGTCACTAAAGCAGTCAGTCAGTCTCAGTCAGTCAGTCAGTCAGTCAGTCCAGTCCAGTCTCAGTCAGTCAGTCAGTCAGTCTCGGTCAGTCAGTCAGTCAGTCATTCAGTCAGTCAGTCAGTCAGGCAGTCAGTCAGTCGGTCAGCCTTATTCAGTCAGTCTGTCAGTCAGTCAGTCAGTCAGCCTTATTCAGTCAGTCTGTCAGTCATCCTTATTCAGTCAGTCTGTCAGTCAGTCAGTCGGTCAGTCCTGTCCAGTCAGTTAGTCAGTCAAGCAGTCAGTCAGGTAGTCAAGCAGTCAGTCAGTCAGTGTCAGTCAGTCATTTAGTCATTCAGTCAGTCAGTGAAATAGCCAGTCAGAGAGTCAAGCAGTCAGTCAGTCAGTCTCAGTCAGTCAGTTAGTCAGTCAGTCAGTCAGTCAGTCAGTCAGTCCAGTCTCAGTCAGTCAGGCAGTTAGTCAGTCAGTCTCGGTCAGTCAGTGAGTCAGTCAGTCAGTATCAGTCAGTCAGTCAGTCAGTCTGTCAGTCAGGCAGTATCAGTCAGGCAGTAAGACTCCGCTCGACAGAACTCCGATAGCCTAATGGCTAGACCGCTGGTCTTCCAAGCGAGTGGCCTGGGTTCGAGTCCCAGCCGGAGCGAATATCTTCAATGTATATATTTCTTTTCTAATTTGAAAATTCTTTTTTTTTTTCAATTTCTTTCCTTTGCAATTATTGATTATTTATGTAGGGAAGAAAATTCTGAGTCAGTTTAATTTTTCGACACGAAGATTTCAAAGTGTTTAAATAAACAATTACCAAGGTGCATTTTTTGTTTTTATTATATTTAAAACTCCCACCGACAGAGCTCCCATAGACTAATGGCTAGAGTGTTAGGCTTCCAAGCGAGTGGCCCTGGGTTCGAGTCCCAGCCTGAACGAAAATCTTCAATGTATACTTTTAGTTTCTAATTTGAAATTTCTTCTTCTTTTTTTTTTAATTTTTCTCTTTTGCGAATATTGATTATTTATGTAGGGAGAAAAATTCTGAGTCAGTTTAATTATTCGACCTGTAAATTTCAAAGTGTTTGAATCAATAATTACCAAGGTGCATTTTTTGTTTTTATTATATTTAAGACTTCCATCGACAGAGCTCCGATAGCCTAATGGCTAGACCGTTGGGTTCCTAGCGCGTGGTACTGGGTTCGAGTCCCGGACGGAAAGGAAATCTTAAATGCAAATATTTTTTTCTAATTTTATAATTCTTTTTTTTTATTTTTCCCTTTTGCGAAGTCAGTCAGTCAGTCTGACAGTCAATTTGTCAAGCACTCAATCATGAGTCCCAGCCTGAACGAAAATCTTCAATGTATACTTTTAGTTTCTAATTTGAAATTTCTTCTTCTTTTTTTTTTTTAATTTTTCTCTTTTGCGAATATTGATTATTTATGTAGGGAGAAAAATTCTGAGTCAGTTTAATTATTCGACCTGTAAATTTCAAAGTGTTTGAATCAATAATTACCAAGGTGCATTTTTTGTTTTTATTATATTTAAGACTTCCATCGACAGAGCTCCGATAGCCTAATGGCTAGACCGTTGGGTTCCAAGCGCGTGGTACTGGGTTCGAGTCCCGGCCGGAAGGAAAATCTTCAATGTATATATTTCTCTTCTAATTTGAAGATTCTTTTTTTTTTCAATTTCTTTCTTTTGCAAATATGGATTATTTATGTACGGAAGAAAATTCTGAGTCAGTTTAATCATTCGACCTTTAGATTTCAAAGATTTTAGATCAATAATTACTAAGGTGCATTTTTTGTTTTTATTATAATTAAGACACCGATCAACAGAGATCCGATAGTATATTGGCGAGAGCGTTGGGCTTCCATGAGTGTCGCCCTGGGTTCAAATCCCAGCCGGAAAGGAAATCTTAAATGCAAATATTTTTTTCTAATTTTATAATTCTTTTTTTTTATTTTTCCCTTTTGCGAAGTCAGTCAGTCAGTCTGACAGTCAATCAGTCAAGCACTCAGTCATTCAGTCTCAGTCAGTCAGTCCAGTCAGTCAGTCACTCAGTCAGTCCTTCAGCCAGTCAGTCAAGCAGTCAGTCATTTAGTCTCAGTCAGTCAGTCATTCAGTCAGTCAGTCAGTCAGGCAGTCAGTCAGTCAGTCAGTCGGTCAGTCCTGTGCAGTCAGTTAGTCACTAAAGCAGTCAGTCAGTCTCAGTCAGTCAGTCAGTCAGTCAGTCCAGTCCAGTCTCAGTCAGTCAGTCAGTCAGTCTCGGTCAGTCAGTCAGTCAGTCATTCAGTCAGTCAGTCAGTCAGGCAGTCAGTCAGTCGGTCAGCCTTATTCAGTCAGTCTGTCAGTCAGTCAGTCAGTCAGCCTTATTCAGTCAGTCTGTCAGTCATCCTTATTCAGTCAGTCTGTCAGTCAGTCAGTCGGTCAGTCCTGTCCAGTCAGTCAGTCGGTCAGTCCTGTCCAGTCAGTTAGTCAGTCAAGCAGTCAGTCAGGTAGTCAAGCAGTCAGTCAGTCAGTGTCAGTCAGTCATTTAGTCATTCAGTCAGTCAGTGAAATAGCCAGTCAGAGAGTCAAGCAGTCAGTCAGTCAGTCTCAGTCAGTCAGTTAGTCAGTCAGTCCAGTCTCAGTGAGTCAGGCAGTTAGTCAGTCAGTCTCGGTCAGTCAGTGAGTCAGTCAGTCAGTATCAGTCAGTCAGTGAGTCAGTCTGTCAGTCAGGCAGTATCAGTCAGGCAGTAAGACTCCGCTCGACAGAACTCCGATAGCCTAATGGCTAGACCGCTGGTCTTCCAAGCGAGTGGCCTGGGTTCGAGTCCCAGCCGGAGCGAATATCTTCAATGTATATATTTCTTTTCTAATTTGAAAATTCTTTTTTTTTTCAATTTCTTTCCTTTGCAATTATTGATTATTTATGTAGGGAAGAAAATTCTGAGTCAGTTTAATTTTTCGACACGAAGATTTCAAAGTGTTTAAATAAACAATTACCATGGTGCATTTTTTGTTTTTATTATATTTAAAACTCCCACCGACAGAGCTCCCATAGACTAATGGCTAGAGTGTTAGGCTTCCAAGCGAGTGGCCCTGGGTTCGAGTCCCAGCCTGAACGAAAATCTTCAATGTATACTTTTAGTTTCTAATTTGAAATTTCTTCTTCTTTTTTTTTTAATTTTTCTCTTTTGCGAATATTGATTATTTATGTAGGGAGAAAAATTCTGAGTCAGTTTAATTATTCGACCTGTAAATTTCAAAGTGTTTGAATCAATAATTACCAAGGTGCATTTTTTGTTTTTATTATATTTAAGACTTCCATCGACAGAGCTCCGATAGCCTAATGGCTAGACCGTTGGGTTCCAAGCGCGTGGTACTGGGTTCGAGTCCCGGCCGGAACGAAAATCTTCCATGTATATATTTCTCTTCTAATTTGAAGATTCTTTTTTTTTCTATTTCTTTCTTTTGCAAATATGGATTATTTATGTACGGAAGAAAATTCTGAGTCAGTTTAATCATTCGACCTTTAGATTTCAAAGATTTTAGATCAATAATTACTAAGGTGCATTTTTTGTTTTTATTATAATTAAGACACCGATCAACAGAGATCCGATAGTATGTTGGCGAGAGCGTTGGGCTTCCATGACTGTCGCCCTGGGTTCAAATCCCAGCCGGAAAGGAAATCTTGAATGCAAATATTTTTTTCTAATTTTATAATTCTTTTTTTTTATTTTTCCCTTTTGCGAAGTCAGTCAGTCAGTCTGACAGTCAATCAGTCAAGCACTCAGTCATTCAGTCTCAGTCAGTCAGTCCAGTCAGTCAGTCACTCAGTCAGTCAGTTAGTCCTTCAGCCAGTCAGTCAAGCAGTCAGTCATTTAGTCTCAGTCAGTCAGTCATTCAGTCAGTCAGTCAGTCAGGCAGTCAGTTAGTCAGTCAGTCGGTCAGTCCTGTGCAGTCAGTTAGTCACTAAAGCAGTCAGTCAGTCTCAGTCAGTCAGTCAGTCAGTCAGTCAGTCCAGTCCAGTCTCAGTCAGTCAGTCAGTCAGTCTCGGTCAGTCAGTCAGTCAGTCATTCAGTCAGTCAGTCAGTCAGGCAGTCAGTCAGTCGGTCAGCCTTATTCAGTCAGTCTGTCAGTCAGTCAGTCAGTCAGCCTTATTCAGTCAGTCTGTCAGTCATCCTTATTCAGTCAGTCTGTCAGTCAGTCAGTCGGTCAGTCCTGTCCAGTCAGTTAGTCAGTCAAGCAGTCAGTCAGGTAGTCAAGCAGTCAGTCAGTCAGTGTCAGTCAGTCATTTAGTCATTCAGTCAGTCAGTGAAATAGCCAGTCAGAGAGTCAAGCAGTCAGTCAGTCAGTCTCAGTCAGTCAGTTAGCCAGTCAGTCAGTCAGTCAGTCAGTCAGTCCAGTCTCAGTCAGTCAGGCAGTTAGTCAGTCAGTCTCGGTCAGTCAGTGAGTCAGTCAGTCAGTATCAGTCAGTCAGTGAGTCAGTCTGTCAGTCAGGCAGTATCAGTCAGGCAGTAAGACTCCGCTCGACAGAACTCCGATAGCCTAATGGCTAGACCGCTGGTCTTCCAAGCGAGTGGCCTGGGTTCGAGTCCCAGCCGGAGCGAATATCTTCAATGTATATATTTCTTTTCTAATTTGAAAATTCTTTTTTTTTTCAATTTCTTTCCTTTGCAATTATTGATTATTTATGTAGGGAAGTAAATTCTGAGTCAGTTTAATTTTTCGACACGAAGATTTCAAAGTGTTTAAATAAACAATTACCAAGGTGCATTTTTTGTTTTTATTATATTTAAAACTCCCACCGGCAGAGCTCCCATAGACTAATGGCTAGAGTGTTAGGCTTCCAAGCGAGTGGCCCTGGGTTCGAGTCCCAAGCTGAACGAAAATCTTCAATGTATACTTTTAGTTTCTAATTTGAAATTTCTTCTTCTTTTTTTTTTAATTTTTCTCTTTTGCGAATATTGATTATTTATGTAGGGAGAAAAATTCTGAATCAGTTTAATTATTCGACCTGTAAATTTCAAAGTGTTTGAATCAATAATTACCAAGGTGCATTTTTTGTTTTTATTATATTTAAGACTTCCATCGACAGAGCTCCGATAGCCTAATGGCTAGACCGTTGGGTTCCAAGCGCGTGGTACTGGGTTCGAGTCCCGGCCGGAACGAAAATCTTCCATGTATATATTTCTCTTCTAATTTGAAGATTCTTTTTTTTTCAATTTCTTTCTTTTGCAAATATGGATTATTTATGTACGGAAGAAAATTCTGAGTCAGTTTAATCATTCGACCTTTAGATTTCAAAGATTTTAGATCAATAATTACTAAGGTGCATTTTTTGTTTTTATTATAATTAAGACACCGATCAACAGAGATCCGATAGTATGTTGGCGAGAGCGTTGGGCTTCCATGACTGTCGCCCTGGGTTCAAATCCCAGCCGGAAAGGAAATCTTGAATGCAAATATTTTTTTCTAATTTTATAATTCTTTTTTTTTATTTTTCCCTTTTGCGAAGTCAGTCAGTCAGTCTGACAGTCAATCAGTCAAGCACTCAGTCATTCAGTCTCAGTCAGTCAGTCCAGTCAGTCAGTCACTCAGTCAGTCAGTTAGTCCTTCAGCCAGTCAGTCAAGCAGTCAGTCATTTAGTCTCAGTCAGTCAGTCATTCAGTCAGTCAGTCAGTCAGGCAGTCAGTTAGTCAGTCAGTCGGTCAGTCCTGTGCAGTCAGTTAGTCACTAAAGCAGTCAGTCAGTCTCAGTCAGTCAGTCAGTCAGTCAGTCAGTCCAGTCCAGTCTCAGTCAGTCAGTCAGTCAGTCTCGGTCAGTCAGTCAGTCAGTCATTCAGTCAGTCAGTCAGTCAGGCAGTCAGTCAGTCGGTCAGCCTTATTCAGTCAGTCTGTCAGTCAGTCAGTCAGTCAGCCTTATTCAGTCAGTCTGTCAGTCATCCTTATTCAGTCAGTCTGTCAGTCAGTCAGTCGGTCAGTCCTGTCCAGTCAGTTAGTCAGTCAAGCAGTCAGTCAGGTAGTCAAGCAGTCAGTCAGTCAGTGTCAGTCAGTCATTTAGTCATTCAGTCAGTCAGTGAAATAGCCAGTCAGAGAGTCAAGCAGTCAGTCAGTCAGTCTCAGTCAGTCAGTTAGCCAGTCAGTCAGTCAGTCAGTCAGTCAGTCCAGTCTCAGTCAGTCAGGCAGTTAGTCAGTCAGTCTCGGTCAGTCAGTGAGTCAGTCAGTCAGTATCAGTCAGTCAGTGAGTCAGTCTGTCAGTCAGGCAGTATCAGTCAGGCAGTAAGACTCCGCTCGACAGAACTCCGATAGCCTAATGGCTAGACCGCTGGTCTTCCAAGCGAGTGGCCTGGGTTCGAGTCCCAGCCGGAGCGAATATCTTCAATGTATATATTTCTTTTCTAATTTGAAAATTCTTTTTTTTTCAATTTCTTTCCTTTGCAATTATTGATTATTTATGTAGGGAAGTAAATTCTGAGTCAGTTTAATTTTTCGACACGAAGATTTCAAAGTGTTTAAATAAACAATTACCAAGGTGCATTTTTTGTTTTTATTATATTTAAAACTCCCACCGGCAGAGCTCCCATAGACTAATGGCTAGAGTGTTAGGCTTCCAAGCGAGTGGCCCTGGGTTCGAGTCCCAAGCTGAACGAAAATCTTCAATGTATACTTTTAGTTTCTAATTTGAAATTTCTTCTTCTTTTTTTTTTAATTTTTCTCTTTTGCGAATATTGATTATTTATGTAGGGAGAAAAATTCTGAATCAGTTTAATTATTCGACCTGTAAATTTCAAAGTGTTTGAATCAATAATTACCAAGGTGCATTTTTTGTTTTTATTATATTTAAGACTTCCATCGACAGAGCTCCGATAGCCTAATTTGAAGATTCTTTTTTTTTTCAATTTCTTTCTTTTGCAAATATGGATTATTTATGTACGGAAGAAAATTCTGAGTCAGTTTAATCATTCGACCTTTAGATTTCAAAGATTTTTGATCAATAATTACTAAGGTGCATTTTTTGTTTTTATTATAATTAAGACACCGATCAACAGAGATCCGATAGTATATTGGCGAGAGCGTTGGGCTTCCATTCCTGGGTTCAAATCCCAGCCGGAAAGGAAATCTTAAATGCAAATATTTTTTTCTAATTTTATAATTCTTTTTTTTTATTTTTCCCTTTTGCGAAGTCAGTCAGTCAGTCTGACAGTCAATCAGTCAAGCACTCAGTCATTCAGTCTCAGTCAGTCAGTCCAGTCAGTCAGTCACTCAGTCAGTCAGTTAGTCCTTCAGCCAGTCAGTCAAGCAGTCAGTCATTTAGTCTCAGTCAGTCAGTCATTCAGTCAGTCAGTCAGTCAGGCAGTCAGTCAGTCAGTGAGTCGGTCAGTCCTGTGCAGTCAGTTATTCACTAAAGCAGTCAGTCAGTCTCAGTCAGTCAGTCAGTCAGTCAGTCCAGTCCAGTCTCAGTCAGTCAGTCAGTCAGTCTCGGTCAGTCAGTCAGTCAGTCATTCAGTCAGTCAGTCAGTCAGGCAGTCAGTCAGTCGGTCAGCCTTATTCAGTCAGTCTGTCAGTCAGTCAGTCAGTCAGCCTTATTCAGTCAGTCTGTCAGTCATCCTTATTCAGTCAGTCTGTCAGTCAGTCAGTCTGTCAGTCCTGTCCAGTCAGTTAGTCAGTCAAGCAGTCAGTCAGGTAGTCAAGCAGTCAGTCAGTCAGTGTCAGTCAGTCATTTAGTCATTCAGTCAGTCAGTGAAATAGCCAGTCAGAGAGTCAAGCAGTCAGTCAGTCAGTCTCAGTCAGTCAGTTAGTCAGTCAGTCAGTCAGTCCAGTCTCAGTCAGTCAGGCAGTTAGTCAGTCAGTCTCGGTCAGTCAGTGAGTCAGTCAGTCAGTATCAGTCAGTCAGTGAGTCAGTCTGTCAGTCAGGCAGTATCAGTCAGGCAGTAAGACTCCGCTCGACAGCACTCCGATAGCCTAATGGCTAGACCGCTGGTCTTCCAAGCGAGTGGCCTGGGTTCGAGTCCCAGCCGGAGCGAATATCTTCAATGTATATATTTCTTTTCTAATTTGAAAATTCTTTTTTTTTTCAATTTCTTTCCTTTGCAATTATTGATTATTTATATAGGGAAGAAAATTCTGAGTCAGTTTAATTTTTCGACACGAAGATTTCAAAGTGTTTAAATAAACAATTACCAAGGTGCATTTTTTGTTTTTATTATATTTAAAACTCCCACCCACAGAGCTCCCATAGACTAATGGCTAGAGTGTTAGGCTTCCAAGCGAGTGGCCCTGTGTTCGAGTCCCAGCCTGAACGAAAATCTTCAATGTATACTTTTAGTTTCTAATTTGAAATTTCTTCTTCTTTTTTTTTTTTCAATTTCTTTCTTTTGCAAATATGGATTATTTATGTACGGAAGAAAATTCTGAGTCAGTTTAATCATTCGACCTTTAGATTTCAAAAATTTTAGATCAATAATTACTAAGGTGCATTTTTTGTTTTTATTATAATTAAGACACCGATCAACAGAGATCCGATAGTATATTGGCGAGAGCGTTGGGCTTCCATGAGTGTCGCCCTGGGTTCAAATCCCAGCCGGAAAGGAAATCTTAAATGCAAATATTTTTTTCTAATTTTATAATTCTTTTTTTTTTATTTTTCCCTTTTGCGAAGTCAGTCAGTCAGTCTGACAGTCAATCAGTCAAGCACTCAGTCATTCAGTCTCAGTCAGTCAGTCCAGTCAGTCAGTCACTCAGTCAGTCAGTTAGTCCTTCAGCCAGTCAGTCAAGCAGTCAGTCATTTAGTCTCAGTCAGTCAGTCATTCAGTCAGTCAGGCAGTCAGTCAGTCAGTCAGTCGGTCAGTCAGTCAGTCAGGCAGTCAGTCAGTCGGTCAGCCTTATTCAGTCAGTCTGTCAGTCAGTCAGTCAGTCAGCCTTATTCAGTCAGTCTGTCAGTCATCCTTATTCAGTCAGTCTGTCAGTCAGTCAGTCGGTCAGTCCTGTCCAGTCAGTTAGTCAGTCAAGCAGTCAGTCAGGTAGTCAAGCAGTCAGTCAGTCAGTGTCAGTCAGTCATTTAGTCATTCAGTCAGTCAGTGAAATAGCCAGTCAGAGAGTCAAGCAGTCAGTCAGTCAGTCTCAGTTAGTCAGTCAGTCAGTCAGTCAGTCAGTCCAGTCTCAGTCAGTCAGGCAGTTAGTCAGTCAGTTACGGTCAGTCAGTGAGTCAGTCAGTCAGTATCAGTCAGTCAGTGAGTCAGTCTGTCAGTCAGTCTGTCAGTCAGGCAGTATCAGTCAGGCAGTAAGACTCCGCTCGACAGAACTCCGATAGCCTAATGGCTAGACCGCTGGTCTTCCAAGCGAGTGGCCTGTGTTCGAGTCCCAGCCGGAGCGAATATCTTCAATGTATATATTTCTTTTCTAATTTGAAAATTCTTTTTTTTTTTCAATTTCTTTCCTTTGCAATTATTGATTATTTATGTAGGGAAGAAAATTCTGAGTCAGTTTAATTTTTCGACACGAAGATTTCAAAGTGTTTAAATAAACAATTACCAAGGTGCATTTTTTGTTTTTATTATATTTAAAACTCCCACCGACAGAGCTCCCATAGACTAATGGCTAGAGTGTTAGGCTTCCAAGCGAGTGGCCCTGGGTTCGAGTCCCAGCCTGAACGAAAATCTTCAATGTATACTTTTAGTTTCTAATTTGAAATTTCTTCTTCTTTTTTTTTAATTTTTCTCTTTTGCGAATATTGATTATTTATGTAGGGAGAAAAATTCTGAGTCAGTTTAATTATTCGACCTGTAAATTTCAAAGTGTTTGAATCAATAATTACCAAGGTGCATTTTTTGCTTTTATTATATTTAAGACTTCCATCGACAGAGCTCCGATAGCCTAATGGCTAGACCGTTGGGTTCCTAGCGCGTGGTACTGGGTTCGAGTCCCGGCCGGAAAGGAAATCTTAAATAAAAATATTTTTTTCTAATTTTATAATTCTTTTTTTTTTATTTTTCCCTTTTGCGAAGTCAGTCAGTCAGTCTGACAGTCAATCAGTCAAGCACTCAGTCATTCAGTCTCAGTCAGTCAGTCCAGTCAGTCAGTCACTCAGTCAGTCAGTTAGTCCTTCAGCCAGTCAGTTAAGCAGTCAGTCATTTAGTCTCAGTCAGTCAGTCATTCAGTCAGTCAGTCAGTCAGGCAGTCAGTCAGTCAGTCAGTCGGTCAGTCCTGTGCAGTCAGTTAGTCACTAAAGCAGTCAGTCAGTCTCAGTCAGTCAGTCAGTCAGGCAGTCAGTCAGTCGGTCAGCCTTATTCAGTCAGTCAGTCAGTCAGTCAGTCAGCCTTATTCAGTCAGTCTGTCAGTCATCCTTATTCAGTCAGTCTGTCAGTCAGTCAGTCGGTCAGTCCTGTCCAGTCAGTTAGTCAGTCAAGCAGTCAGTCAGGTAGTCAAGCAGTCAGTCAGTCAGTGTCAGTCAGTCATTTAGTCATTCAGTCAGTCAGTGAAATAGCCAGTCAGAGAGTCAAGCAGTCAGTCAGTCAGTCTCAGTCAGTCAGTTAGTCAGTCAGTCAGTCAGTCAGTCCAGTCTCAGTCAGTCAGGCAGTTAGTCAGTCAGTCTTGGTCAGTCAGTGAGTCAGTCAGTCAGTATCAGTCAGTCAGTGAGTCAGTCTGTCAGTCAGGCAGTATCAGTCAGGCAGTAAGACTCCGCTCGACAGAACTCCGATAGCCTAATGGCTAGACCGCTGGTCTTCCAAGCGAGTGGCCTGGGTTCGAGTCCCAGCCGGAGCGAATATCTTCAATGTATATATTTCTTTTCTAATTTGAAAATTCTTTTTTTTTTTTTTTCAATTTCTTTCCTTTGCAATTATTGATTATTTATGTAGGGAAGAAAATTCTGAGTCAGTTTAATTTTTCGACACGAAGATTTCAAAGTGTTTAAATAAACAATTACCAAGGTGCATTTTTTGTTTTTATTATATTTAAAACTCCCACCGACAGAGCTCCCATAGACTAATGGCTAGAGTGGTAGGCTTCCAAGCGAGTGGCCCTGGGTTCGAGTCCCAGCCTGAACGAAAATCTTCAATGTATACTTTTAGTTTCTAATTTGAAATTTCTTCTTCTTTTTTTTTAATTTTTCTCTTTTGCGAATATTGATTATTTATGTAGGGAGAAAAATTCTGAGTCAGTTTAATTATTCGACCTGTAAATTTCAAAGTGTTTGAATCAATAATTACCAAGGTGCATTTTTTGTTTTTATTATATTTAAGACTTCCATCGACAGAGCTCCGATAGCCTAATGGCTAGACCGTTGGGTTCCTAGCGCGTGGTACTGGGTTCGAGTCCCGGCCGGAAAGGAAATCTTAAATGCAAATATTTTTTTCTAATTTTATAATTCTTTTTTTTTTTATTTTTCCCTTTTGCGAAGTCAGTCAGTCAGTCTGACAGTCAATCAGTCAAGCACTCAGTCATTCAGTCTCAGTCAGTCAGTCCAGTCAGTCAGTCACTCAGTCAGTCAGTTAGTCCTTCAGCCAGTCAGTCAAGCAGTCAGTCATTTAGTCTCAGTCAGTCAGTCATTCAGTCAGTCAGTCAGTCAGGCAGTCAGTCAGTCAGTCAGTCGGTCAGTCCTGTGCAGTCAGTTAGTCACTAAAGCAGTCAGTCAGTCTCAGTCAGTCAGTCAGTCAGTCAGTCCAGTCCAGTCTCAGTCAGTCAGTCAGTCAGTCTCGGTCAGTCAGTCAGTCAGTCATTCAGTCAGTCAGTCAGTCAGGCAGTCAGTCAGTCGGTCAGCCTTATTCAGTCAGTCTGTCAGTCAGTCAGTCAGTCAGCCTTATTCAGTCAGTCTGTCAGTCATCCTTATTCAGTCAGTCTGTCAGTCAGTCAGTCGGTCAGTCCTGTCCAGTCAGTTAGTCAGTCAAGCAGTCAGTCAGGTAGTCAAGCAGTCAGTCAGTCAGTGTCAGTCAGTCATTTAGTCATTCAGTCAGTCAGTGAAATAGCCAGTCAGAGAGTCAAGCAGTCAGTCAGTCAGTCTCAGTCAGTCAGTTAGTCAGTCAGTCAGTCAGTCAGTCAGTCAGTCCAGTCTCAGTCAGTCAGGCAGTTAGTCAGTCAGTCTCGGTCAGTCAGTGAGTCAGTCAGTCAGTATCAGTCAGTCAGTGAGTCAGTCTGTCAGTCAGGCAGTATCAGTCAGGCAGTAAGACTCCGCTCGACAGCACTCCGATAGCCTAATGGCTAGACCGCTGGTCTTCCAAGCGAGTGGCCTGGGTTCGAGTCCCAGCCGGAGCGAATAACTTCAATGTATATATTTCTTTTCTAATTTGAAAATTCTTTTTTTTTTCAATTTCTTTCCTTTGCAATTATTGATTATTTATATAGGGAAGAAAATTCTGAGTCAGTTTAATTTTTCGACACGAAGATTTCAAAGTGTTTAAATAAACAATTACCAAGGTGCATTTTTTGTTTTTATTATATTTAAAACTCCCACCCACAGAGCTCCCATAGACTAATGGCTAGAGTGTTAGGCTTCCAAGCGAGTGGCCCTGTGTTCGAGTCCCAGCCTGAACGAAAATCTTCAATGTATACTTTTAGTTTCTAATTTGAAATTTCTTCTTCTTTTTTTTTTCAATTTCTTTCTTTTGCAAATATGGATTATTTATGTACGGAAGAAAATTCTGAGTCAGTTTAATCATTCGACCTTTAGATTTCAAAAATTTTAGATCAATAATTACTAAGGTGCATTTTTTGTTTTTATTATAATTAAGACACCGATCAACAGAGATCCGATAGTATATTGGCGAGAGCGTTGGGCTTCCATTCCTGGGTTCAAATCCCAGCCGGAAAGGAAATCTTAAATGCAAATATTTTTTTCTAATTTTATAATTCTTTTTTTTTATTTTTCCCTTTTGCGAAGTCAGTCAGTCAGTCTGACAGTCAATCAGTCAAGCACTCAGTCATTCAGTCTCAGTCAGTCAGTCCAGTCAGTCAGTCACTCAGTCAGTCAGTTAGTCCTTCAGCCAGTCAGTCAAGCAGTCAGTCATTTAGTCTCAGTCAGTCAGTCATTCAGTCAGTCAGTCAGTCAGGCAGTCAGTCAGTCAGTGAGTCGGTCAGTCCTGTGCAGTCAGTTATTCACTAAAGCAGTCAGTCAGTCTCAGTCAGTCAGTCAGTCAGTCAGTCCAGTCCAGTCTCAGTCAGTCAGTCAGTCAGTCTCGGTCAGTCAGTCAGTCAGTCATTCAGTCAGTCAGTCAGTCAGGCAGTCAGTCAGTCGGTCAGCCTTATTCAGTCAGTCTGTCAGTCAGTCAGTCAGTCAGCCTTATTCAGTCAGTCTGTCAGTCATCCTTATTCAGTCAGTCTGTCAGTCAGTCAGTCTGTCAGTCCTGTCCAGTCAGTTAGTCAGTCAAGCAGTCAGTCAGGTAGTCAAGCAGTCAGTCAGTCAGTGTCAGTCAGTCATTTAGTCATTCAGTCAGTCAGTGAAATAGCCAGTCAGAGAGTCAAGCAGTCAGTCAGTCAGTCTCAGTCAGTCAGTTAGTCAGTCAGTCAGTCAGTCAGTCAGTCAGTCCAGTCTCAGTCAGTCAGGCAGTTAGTCAGTCAGTCTCGGTCAGTCAGTGAGTCAGTCAGTCAGTATCAGTCAGTCAGTGAGTCAGTCTGTCAGTCAGGCAGTATCAGTCAGGCAGTAAGACTCCGCTCGACAGCACTCCGATAGCCTAATGGCTAGACCGCTGGTCTTCCAAGCGAGTGGCCTGGGTTCGAGTCCCAGCCGGAGCGAATATCTTCAATGTATATATTTCTTTTCTAATTTGAAAATTCTTTTTTTTTTTCAATTTCTTTCCTTTGCAATTATTGATTATTTATATAGGGAAGAAAATTCTGAGTCAGTTTAATTTTTCGACACGAAGATTTCAAAGTGTTTAAATAAACAATTACCAAGGTGCATTTTTTGTTTTTATTATATTTAAAACTCCCACCCACAGAGCTCCCATAGACTAATGGCTAGAGTGTTAGGCTTCCAAGCGAGTGGCCCTGTGTTCGAGTCCCAGCCTGAACGAAAATCTTCAATGTATACTTTTAGTTTCTAATTTGAAATTTCTTCTTCTTTTTTTTTTTTCAATTTCTTTCTTTTGCAAATATGGATTATTTATGTACGGAAGAAAATTCTGAGTCAGTTTAATCATTCGACCTTTAGATTTCAAAAATTTTAGATCAATAATTACTAAGGTGCATTTTTTGTTTTTATTATAATTAAGACACCGATCAACAGAGATCCGATAGTATATTGGCGAGAGCGTTGGGCTTCCATGAGTGTCGCCCTGGGTTCAAATCCCAGCCGGAAAGGAAATCTTAAATGCAAATATTTTTTTCTAATTTTATAATTCTTTTTTTTTTATTTTTCCCTTTTGCGAAGTCAGTCAGTCAGTCTGACAGTCAATCAGTCAAGCACTCAGTCATTCAGTCTCAGTCAGTCAGTCCAGTCAGTCAGTCACTCAGTCAGTCAGTTAGTCCTTCAGCCAGTCAGTCAAGCAGTCAGTCATTTAGTCTCAGTCAGTCAGTCATTCAGTCAGTCAGGCAGTCAGTCAGTCAGTCAGTCGGTCAGTCAGTCAGTCAGGCAGTCAGTCAGTCGGTCAGCCTTATTCAGTCAGTCTGTCAGTCAGTCAGTCAGTCAGCCTTATTCAGTCAGTCTGTCAGTCATCCTTATTCAGTCAGTCTGTCAGTCAGTCAGTCGGTCAGTCCTGTCCAGTCAGTTAGTCAGTCAAGCAGTCAGTCAGGTAGTCAAGCAGTCAGTCAGTCAGTGTCAGTCAGTCATTTAGTCATTCAGTCAGTCAGTGAAATAGCCAGTCAGAGAGTCAAGCAGTCAGTCAGTCAGTCTCAGTTAGTCAGTCAGTCAGTCAGTCAGTCAGTCAGTCCAGTCTCAGTCAGTCAGGCAGTTAGTCAGTCAGTCTCGGTCAGTCAGTGAGTCAGTCAGTCAGTATCAGTCAGTCAGTGAGTCAGTCTGTCAGTCAGTCTGTCAGTCAGGCAGTATCAGTCAGGCAGTAAGACTCCGCTCGACAGAACTCCGATAGCCTAATGGCTAGACCGCTGGTCTTCCAAGCGAGTGGCCTGTGTTCGAGTCCCAGCCGGAGCGAATATCTTCAATGTATATATTTCTTTTCTAATTTGAAAATTCTTTTTTTTTTTCAATTTCTTTCCTTTGCAATTATTGATTATTTATGTAGGGAAGAAAATTCTGAGTCAGTTTAATTTTTCGACACGAAGATTTCAAAGTGTTTAAATAAACAATTACCAAGGTGCATTTTTTGTTTTTATTATATTTAAAACTCCCACCGACAGAGCTCCCATAGACTAATGGCTAGAGTGTTAGGCTTCCAAGCGAGTGGCCCTGGGTTCGAGTCCCAGCCTGAACGAAAATCTTCAATGTATACTTTTAGTTTCTAATTTGAAATTTCTTCTTCTTTTTTTTTAATTTTTCTCTTTTGCGAATATTGATTATTTATGTAGGGAGAAAAATTCTGAGTCAGTTTAATTATTCGACCTGTAAATTTCAAAGTGTTTGAATCAATAATTACCAAGGTGCATTTTTTGCTTTTATTATATTTAAGACTTCCATCGACAGAGCTCCGATAGCCTAATGGCTAGACCGTTGGGTTCCTAGCGCGTGGTACTGGGTTCGAGTCCCGGCCGGAAAGGAAATCTTAAATAAAAATATTTTTTTCTAATTTTATAATTCTTTTTTTTTTATTTTTCCCTTTTGCGAAGTCAGTCAGTCAGTCTGACAGTCAATCAGTCAAGCACTCAGTCATTCAGTCTCAGTCAGTCAGTCCAGTCAGTCAGTCACTCAGTCAGTCAGTTAGTCCTTCAGCCAGTCAGTTAAGCAGTCAGTCATTTAGTCTCAGTCAGTCAGTCATTCAGTCAGTCAGTCAGTCAGGCAGTCAGTCAGTCAGTCAGTCGGTCAGTCCTGTGCAGTCAGTTAGTCACTAAAGCAGTCAGTCAGTCTCAGTCAGTCAGTCAGTCAGGCAGTCAGTCAGTCGGTCAGCCTTATTCAGTCAGTCAGTCAGTCAGTCAGTCAGCCTTATTCAGTCAGTCTGTCAGTCATCCTTATTCAGTCAGTCTGTCAGTCAGTCAGTCGGTCAGTCCTGTCCAGTCAGTTAGTCAGTCAAGCAGTCAGTCAGGTAGTCAAGCAGTCAGTCAGTCAGTGTCAGTCAGTCATTTAGTCATTCAGTCAGTCAGTGAAATAGCCAGTCAGAGAGTCAAGCAGTCAGTCAGTCAGTCTCAGTCAGTCAGTTAGTCAGTCAGTCAGTCAGTCAGTCAGTCAGTCAGTCAGTCCAGTCTCAGTCAGTCAGGCAGTTAGTCAGTCAGTCTTGGTCAGTCAGTGAGTCAGTCAGTCAGTATCAGTCAGTCAGTGAGTCAGTCTGTCAGTCAGGCAGTATCAGTCAGGCAGTAAGACTCCGCTCGACAGAACTCCGATAGCCTAATGGCTAGACCGCTGGTCTTCCAAGCGAGTGGCCTGGGTTCGAGTCCCAGCCGGAGCGAATATCTTCAATGTATATATTTCTTTTCTAATTTGAAAATTCTTTTTTTTTTTTTTTCAATTTCTTTCCTTTGCAATTATTGATTATTTATGTAGGGAAGAAAATTCTGAGTCAGTTTAATTTTTCGACACGAAGATTTCAAAGTGTTTAAATAAACAATTACCAAGGTGCATTTTTTGTTTTTATTATATTTAAAACTCCCACCGACAGAGCTCCCATAGACTAATGGCTAGAGTGGTAGGCTTCCAAGCGAGTGGCCCTGGGTTCGAGTCCCAGCCTGAACGAAAATCTTCAATGTATACTTTTAGTTTCTAATTTGAAATTTCTTCTTCTTTTTTTTTAATTTTTCTCTTTTGCGAATATTGATTATTTATGTAGGGAGAAAAATTCTGAGTCAGTTTAATTATTCGACCTGTAAATTTCAAAGTGTTTGAATCAATAATTACCAAGGTGCATTTTTTGTTTTTATTATATTTAAGACTTCCATCGACAGAGCTCCGATAGCCTAATGGCTAGACCGTTGGGTTCCTAGCGCGTGGTACTGGGTTCGAGTCCCGGCCGGAAAGGAAATCTTAAATGCAAATATTTTTTTCTAATTTTATAATTCTTTTTTTTTTATTTTTCCCTTTTGCGAAGTCAGTCAGTCAGTCTGACAGTCAATCAGTCAAGCACTCAGTCATTCAGTCTCAGTCAGTCAGTCCAGTCAGTCAGTCACTCAGTCAGTCAGTTAGTCCTTCAGCCAGTCAGTCAAGCAGTCAGTCATTTAGTCTCAGTCAGTCAGTCATTCAGTCAGTCAGTCAGTCAGGCAGTCAGTCAGTCAGTCAGTCGGTCAGTCCTGTGCAGTCAGTTAGTCACTAAAGCAGTCAGTCAGTCTCAGTCAGTCAGTCAGTCAGTCAGTCCAGTCCAGTCTCAGTCAGTCAGTCAGTCAGTCTCGGTCAGTCAGTCAGTCAGTCATTCAGTCAGTCAGTCAGTCAGGCAGTCAGTCAGTCGGTCAGCCTTATTCAGTCAGTCTGTCAGTCAGTCAGTCAGTCAGCCTTATTCAGTCAGTCTGTCAGTCATCCTTATTCAGTCAGTCTGTCAGTCAGTCAGTCGGTCAGTCCTGTCCAGTCAGTTAGTCAGTCAAGCAGTCAGTCAGGTAGTCAAGCAGTCAGTCAGTCAGTGTCAGTCAGTCATTTAGTCATTCAGTCAGTCAGTGAAATAGCCAGTCAGAGAGTCAAGCAGTCAGTCAGTCAGTCTCAGTCAGTCAGTTAGTCAGTCAGTCAGTCAGTCAGTCAGTCAGTCCAGTCTCAGTCAGTCAGGCAGTTAGTCAGTCAGTCTCGGTCAGTCAGTGAGTCAGTCAGTCAGTATCAGTCAGTCAGTGAGTCAGTCTGTCAGTCAGGCAGTATCAGTCAGGCAGTAAGACTCCGCTCGACAGCACTCCGATAGCCTAATGGCTAGACCGCTGGTCTTCCAAGCGAGTGGCCTGGGTTCGAGTCCCAGCCGGAGCGAATAACTTCAATGTATATATTTCTTTTCTAATTTGAAAATTCTTTTTTTTTTCAATTTCTTTCCTTTGCAATTATTGATTATTTATATAGGGAAGAAAATTCTGAGTCAGTTTAATTTTTCGACACGAAGATTTCAAAGTGTTTAAATAAACAATTACCAAGGTGCATTTTTTGTTTTTATTATATTTAAAACTCCCACCCACAGAGCTCCCATAGACTAATGGCTAGAGTGTTAGGCTTCCAAGCGAGTGGCCCTGTGTTCGAGTCCCAGCCTGAACGAAAATCTTCAATGTATACTTTTAGTTTCTAATTTGAAATTTCTTCTTCTTTTTTTTTTCAATTTCTTTCTTTTGCAAATATGGATTATTTATGTACGGAAGAAAATTCTGAGTCAGTTTAATCATTCGACCTTTAGATTTCAAAAATTTTAGATCAATAATTACTAAGGTGCATTTTTTGTTTTTATTATAATTAAGACACCGATCAACAGAGATCCGATAGTATATTGGCGAGAGCGTTGGGCTTCCATGAGTGTCGCCCTGGGTTCAAATCCCAGCCGGAAAGGAAATCTTAAATGCAAATATTTTTTTTTAATTTTATAATTCTTTTTTTTTTTATTTTTCCCTTTTGCGAAGTCAGTCAGTCAGTCTGACAGTCAATCAGTCAAGCACTCAGTCATTCAGTCTCAGTCAGTCAGTCCAGTCAGTCAGTCACTCAGTCAGTCAGTTAGTCCTTCAGCCAGTCAGTCAAGCAGTCAGTCATTTAGTCTCAGTCAGTCAGTCATTCAGTCAGTCAGGCAGTCAGTCAGTCAGTCAGTCGGTCAGTCAGTCAGTCAGGCAGTCAGTCAGTCGGTCAGCCTTATTCAGTCAGTCTGTCAGTCAGTCAGTCAGTCAGCCTTATTCAGTCAGTCTGTCAGTCATCCTTATTCAGTCAGTCTGTCAGTCAGTCAGTCGGTCAGTCCTGTCCAGTCAGTTAGTCAGTCAAGCAGTCAGTCAGGTAGTCAAGCAGTCAGTCAGTCAGTGTCAGTCAGTCATTTAGTCATTCAGTCAGTCAGTGAAATAGCCAGTCAGAGAGTCAAGCAGTCAGTCAGTCAGTCTCAGTTAGTCAGTCAGTCAGTCAGTCAGTCAGTCAGTCCAGTCTCAGTCAGTCAGGCAGTTAGTCAGTCAGTCTCGGTCAGTCAGTGAGTCAGTCAGTCAGTATCAGTCAGTCAGTGAGTCAGTCTGTCAGTCAGTCTGTCAGTCAGGCAGTATCAGTCAGGCAGTAAGACTCCGCTCGACAGAACTCCGATAGCCTAATGGCTAGACCGCTGGTCTTCCAAGCGAGTGGCCTGTGTTCGAGTCCCAGCCGGAGCGAATATCTTCAATGTATATATTTCTTTTCTAATTTGAAAATTCTTTTTTTTTTTCAATTTCTTTCCTTTGCAATTATTGATTATTTATGTAGGGAAGAAAATTCTGAGTCAGTTTAATTTTTCGACACGAAGATTTCAAAGTGTTTAAATAAACAATTACCAAGGTGCATTTTTTGTTTTTATTATATTTAAAACTCCCACCGACAGAGCTCCCATAGACTAATGGCTAGAGTGTTAGGCTTCCAAGCGAGTGGCCCTGGGTTCGAGTCCCAGCCTGAACGAAAATCTTCAATGTATACTTTTAGTTTCTAATTTGAAATTTCTTCTTCTTTTTTTTTAATTTTTCTCTTTTGCGAATATTGATTATTTATGTAGGGAGAAAAATTCTGAGTCAGTTTAATTATTCGACCTGTAAATTTCAAAGTGTTTGAATCAATAATTACCAAGGTGCATTTTTTGCTTTTATTATATTTAAGACTTCCATCGACAGAGCTCCGATAGCCTAATGGCTAGACCGTTGGGTTCCTAGCGCGTGGTACTGGGTTCGAGTCCCGGCCGGAAAGGAAATCTTAAATAAAAATATTTTTTTCTAATTTTATAATTCTTTTTTTTTTATTTTTCCCTTTTGCGAAGTCAGTCAGTCAGTCTGACAGTCAATCAGTCAAGCACTCAGTCATTCAGTCTCAGTCAGTCAGTCCAGTCAGTCAGTCACTCAGTCAGTCAGTTAGTCCTTCAGCCAGTCAGTTAAGCAGTCAGTCATTTAGTCTCAGTCAGTCAGTCATTCAGTCAGTCAGTCAGTCAGGCAGTCAGTCAGTCAGTCAGTCGGTCAGTCCTGTGCAGTCAGTTAGTCACTAAAGCAGTCAGTCAGTCTCAGTCAGTCAGTCAGTCAGGCAGTCAGTCAGTCGGTCAGCCTTATTCAGTCAGTCAGTCAGTCAGTCAGTCAGCCTTATTCAGTCAGTCTGTCAGTCATCCTTATTCAGTCAGTCTGTCAGTCAGTCAGTCGGTCAGTCCTGTCCAGTCAGTTAGTCAGTCAAGCAGTCAGTCAGGTAGTCAAGCAGTCAGTCAGTCAGTGTCAGTCAGTCATTTAGTCATTCAGTCAGTCAGTGAAATAGCCAGTCAGAGAGTCAAGCAGTCAGTCAGTCAGTCTCAGTCAGTCAGTTAGTCAGTCAGTCAGTCAGTCAGTCAGTCAGTCAGTCAGTCCAGTCTCAGTCAGTCAGGCAGTTAGTCAGTCAGTCTTGGTCAGTCAGTGAGTCAGTCAGTCAGTATCAGTCAGTCAGTGAGTCAGTCTGTCAGTCAGGCAGTATCAGTCAGGCAGTAAGACTCCGCTCGACAGAACTCCGATAGCCTAATGGCTAGACCGCTGGTCTTCCAAGCGAGTGGCCTGGGTTCGAGTCCCAGCCGGAGCGAATATCTTCAATGTATATATTTCTTTTCTAATTTGAAAATTCTTTTTTTTTTTTTTTCAATTTCTTTCCTTTGCAATTATTGATTATTTATGTAGGGAAGAAAATTCTGAGTCAGTTTAATTTTTCGACACGAAGATTTCAAAGTGTTTAAATAAACAATTACCAAGGTGCATTTTTTGTTTTTATTATATTTAAAACTCCCACCGACAGAGCTCCCATAGACTAATGGCTAGAGTGGTAGGCTTCCAAGCGAGTGGCCCTGGGTTCGAGTCCCAGCCTGAACGAAAATCTTCAATGTATACTTTTAGTTTCTAATTTGAAATTTCTTCTTCTTTTTTTTTAATTTTTCTCTTTTGCGAATATTGATTATTTATGTAGGGAGAAAAATTCTGAGTCAGTTTAATTATTCGACCTGTAAATTTCAAAGTGTTTGAATCAATAATTACCAAGGTGCATTTTTTGTTTTTATTATATTTAAGACTTCCATCGACAGAGCTCCGATAGCCTAATGGCTAGACCGTTGGGTTCCTAGCGCGTGGTACTGGGTTCGAGTCCCGGCCGGAAAGGAAATCTTAAATGCAAATATTTTTTTCTAATTTTATAATTCTTTTTTTTTTTATTTTTCCCTTTTGCGAAGTCAGTCAGTCAGTCTGACAGTCAATCAGTCAAGCACTCAGTCATTCAGTCTCAGTCAGTCAGTCCAGTCAGTCAGTCAGTCAAGCAGTCAGTCATTTAGTCTCAGTCAGTCAGTCATTCAGTCAGTCAGTCAGTCAGGCAGTCAGTCAGTCAGTCAGTCGGTCAGTCCTGTGCAGTCAGTTAGTCACTAAAGCAGTCAGTCAGTCTCAGTCAGTCAGTCAGTCAGTCAGTCCAGTCCAGTCTCAGTCAGTCAGTCAGTCAGTCTCGGTCAGTCAGTCAGTCAGTCATTCAGTCAGTCAGTCAGTCAGGCAGTCAGTCAGTCGGTCAGCCTTATTCAGTCAGTCTGTCAGTCAGTCAGTCAGTCAGCCTTATTCAGTCAGTCTGTCAGTCATCCTTATTCAGTCAGTCTGTCAGTCAGTCAGTCGGTCAGTCCTGTCCAGTCAGTTAGTCAGTCAAGCAGTCAGTCAGGTAGTCAAGCAGTCAGTCAGTCAGTGTCAGTCAGTCATTTAGTCATTCAGTCAGTCAGTGAAATAGCCAGTCAGAGAGTCAAGCAGTCAGTCAGTCAGTCTCAGTCAGTCAGTTAGTCAGTCAGTCAGTCAGTCAGTCAGTCAGTCCAGTCTCAGTCAGTCAGGCAGTTAGTCAGTCAGTCTCGGTCAGTCAGTGAGTCAGTCAGTCAGTATCAGTCAGTCAGTGAGTCAGTCTGTCAGTCAGGCAGTATCAGTCAGGCAGTAAGACTCCGCTCGACAGCACTCCGATAGCCTAATGGCTAGACCGCTGGTCTTCCAAGCGAGTGGCCTGGGTTCGAGTCCCAGCCGGAGCGAATAACTTCAATGTATATATTTCTTTTCTAATTTGAAAATTCTTTTTTTTTTCAATTTCTTTCCTTTGCAATTATTGATTATTTATGTAGGGAAGAAAATTCTGAGTCAGTTTAATTTTTCGACACGAAGATTTCAAAGTGTTTAAATAAACAATTACCAAGGTGCATTTTTTTTTTTTTATATTTAAAACTCCCACCGACAGAGCTCCCATACACTAATGGCTAGAGTGTTAGGCTTCCAAGCGAGTGGCCCTGGGTTCGAGTCCCAGCCTGAACGAAAATCTTCAATGTATACTTTTAGTTTCTAATTTGAAATTTCTTCTTCTTTTTTTTTTTCAATTTCTTTCTTTTGCAAATATGGATTATTTATGTACGGAAGAAAATTCTGAGTCAGTTTAATCATTCGACCTTTAGATTTCAAAGATTTTAGATCAATAATTACTAAGGTGCATTTTTTGTTTTTATTATAATTAAGACACCGATCAACAGAGATCCGATAGTATATTGGCGAGAGCGTTGGGCTTCCATGAGTGTCGCCCTGGGTTCAAATCCCAGCCGGAAAGGAAATCTTAAATGCAAACATTTTTTTCTAATTTTATAATTCTTTTTTTTTTATTTTTCCCTTTTGCGAAGTCAGTCAGTCAGTCTGACAGTCAATCAGTCAAGCACTCAGTCATTCAGTCTCAGTCAGTCAGTCCAGTCAGTCAGTCACTCAGTCAGTCAGTTAGTCCTTCAGCCAGTCAGTCAAGCAGTCAGTCATTTAGTCTCAGTCAGTCAGTCATTCAGTCAGTCAGTCAGTCAGGCAGTCAGTCAGTCAGTCAGTCGGTCAGTCAGTCAGTCAGGCAGTCAGTCAGTCGGTCAGCCTTATTCAGTCAGTCTGTCAGTCAGTCAGTCAGTCAGCCTTATTCAGTCAGTCTGTCAGTCATCCTTATTCAGTCAGTCTGTCAGTCAGTCAGTCGGTCAGTCCTGTCCAGTCAGTTAGTCAGTCGAGCAGTCAGTCAGGTAGTCAAGCAGTCAGTCAGTCAGTGTCAGTCAGTCATTTAGTCATTCAGTCAGTCAGTGAAATAGCCAGTCAGAGAGTCAAGCAGTCAGTCAGTCAGTCTCAGTTAGTCAGTCAGTCAGTCAGTCAGTCAGTCAGTCAGTCAGTCAGTCAGTCCAGTCTCAGTCAGTCAGGCAGTTAGTCAGTCAGTCTCGGTCAGTCAGTGAGTCAGTCAGTCAGTATCAGTCAGTCAGTCTGTCAGTCAGTCTGTCAGTCAGAAAGTATCAGTCAGGCAGTAAGACTCCGCTCGACAGAACTCCGATAGCCTAATGGCTAGACCGCTGGTCTTCCAAGCGAGTGGCCTGGGTTCGAGTCCCAGCCGGAGCGAATATCTTCAATGTATATATTTCTTTTCTAATTTGAAAATTCTTTTTTTTTTCAATTTCTTTCCTTTGCAATTATTGATTATTTATGTAGGGAAGAAAATTCTGAGTCAGTTTAATTTTTCGACACGAAGATTTCAAAGTGTTTAAATAAACAATTACCAAGGTGCATTTTTTGTTTTTATTATATTTAAAACTCCCACCGACAGAGCTCCCATAGACTAATGGCTAGAGTGTTAGGCTTCCAAGCGAGTGGCCCTGGGTTCGAGTCCCAGCCTGAACGAAAATCTTCAAAGTATACTTTTAGTTTCTGATTTGAAATTTCTTCTTCTTTTTTTTTTAATTTTTCTCTTTTGCGAATATTGATTATTTATGTAGGGAGAAAAATTCTGAGTCAGTTTAATTATTCGACCTGTAAATTTCAAAGTGTTTGAATCAATAATTACCAAGGTGCATTTTTTGATTTTATTATATTTAAGACTTCCATCGACAGAGCTCCGATAGCCTAATGGCTAGACCGTTGGGTTCCTAGCGCGTGGTACTGGGTTCGAGTCCCGGCAGGAAAGGAAATCTTAAATGCAAATATTTTTTTCTAATTTTATAATTCTTTTTTTTTTATTTTTCCCTTTTGCGAAGTCAGTCAGTCAGTCTGACAGTCAATCAGTCAAGCACTCAGTCATTCAGTCTCAGTCAGTCAGTCCAGTCAGTCAGTCACTCAGTCAGTCAGTTAGTCCTTCAGCCAGTCAGTTAAGCAGTCAGTCATTTAGTCTCAGTCAGTCAGTCATTCAGTCAGTCAGTCAGGCAGTCAGTCAGTCAGTCAGTCGGTCAGTCCTGTGCAGTCAGTTAGTCACTAAAGCAGTCAGTCAGTCTCAGTCAGTCAGTCAGTCAGGCAGTCAGTCAGTCGGTCAGCCTTATTCAGTCAGTCTGTCAGTCAGTCAGTCAGTCAGCCTTATTCAGTCAGTCTGTCAGTCATCCTTATTCAGTCAGTCTGTCAGTCAGTCAGTCGGTCAGTCCTGTCCAGTCAGTTAGTCAGTCAAGCAGTCAGTCAGGTAGTCAAGCAGTCAGTCAGTCAGTGTCAGTCAGTCATTTAGTCATTCAGTCGGTCAGTGAAATAGCCAGTCAGAGAGTCAAGCAGTCAGTCAGTCAGTCTCAGTCAGTCAGTTAGTCAGTCAGTCAGTCAGTCAGTCAGTCAGTCAGTCAGTCAGTCAGTCCAGTCTCAGTCAGTCAGGCAGTTAGTCAGTCAGTCTTGGTCAGTCAGTGAGTCAGTCAGTCAGTATCAGTCAGTCAGTGAGTCAGTCTGTCAGTCAGGCAGTATCAGTCAGGCAGTAAGACTCCGCTCGACAGAACTCCGATAGCCTAATGGCTAGACCGCTGGTCTTCCAAGCGAGTGGCCTGGGTTCGAGTCCCAGCCGGAGCGAATATCTTCAATGTATATATTTCTTTTCTAATTTGAAAATTCTTTTTTTTTTTCAATTTCTTTCCTTTGCAATTATTGATTATTTATGTAGGGAAGAAAATTCTGAGTCAGTTTAATTTTTCGACACGAAGATTTCAAAGTGTTTAAATAAACAATTACCAAGGTGCATTTTTTGTTTTTATTATATTTAAAACTCCCACCGACAGAGCTCCCATAGACTAATGGCTAGAGTGGTAGGCTTCCAAGCGAGTGGCCCTGGGTTCGAGTCCCAGCCTGAACGAAAATCTTCAATGTATACTTTTAGTTTCTAATTTGAAATTTCTTCTTCTTTTTTTTTAATTTTTCTCTTTTGCGAATATTGATTATTTATGTAGGGAGAAAAATTCTGAGTCAGTTTAATTATTCGACCTGTAAATTTCAAAGTGTTTGAATCAATAATTACCAAGGTGCATTTTTTGTTTTTATTATATTTAAGACTTCCATCGACAGAGCTCCGATAGCCTAATGGCTAGACCGTTGGGTTCCTAGCGCGTGGTACTGGGTTCGAGTCCCGGCCGGAAAGGAAATCTTAAATGCAAATATTTTTTTCTAATTTTATAATTCTTTTTTTTTTATTTTTCCCTTTTGCGAAGTCAGTCAGTCAGTCTGACAGTCAATCAGTCAAGCACTCAGTCATTCAGTCTCAGTCAGTCAGTCCAGTCAGTCAGTCACTCAGTCAGTCAGTTAGTCCTTCAGCCAGTCAGTCAAGCAGTCAGTCATTTAGTCTCAGTCAGTCAGTCATTTAGTCAGTCAGTCAGTCAGGCAGTCAGTCAGTCAGTCAGTCGGTCAGTCCTGTGCAGTCAGTTAGTCACTAAAGCAGTCAGTCAGTCTCAGTCAGTCAGTCAGTCAGTCAGTCCAGTCCAGTCTCAGTCAGTCAGTCAGTCAGTCTCGGTCAGTCAGTCAGTCAGTCATTCAGTCAGTCAGGCAGGCAGTCAGTCGGTCAGCCTTATTCAGTCAGTCTGTCAGTCAGTCAGCCTTATTCAGTCAGTCTGTCAGTCATCCTTATTCAGTCAGTCTGTCAGTCAGTCAGTCTGTCAGTCCTGTCCAGTCAGTTAGTCAGTCAAGCAGTCAGTCAGGTAGTCAAGCAGTCAGTCAGTCAGTGTCAGTCAGTCATTTAGTCATTCAGTCAGTCAGTGAAATAGCCAGTCAGAGAGTCAAGCAGTCAGTCAGTCAGTCTCAGTCAGTCAGTTAGTCAGTCAGTCAGTCAGTCAGTCAGTCAGTCCAGTCTCAGTCAGTCAGGCAGTTAGTCAGTCAGTCTCGGTCAGTCAGTGAGTCAGTCAGTCAGTATCAGTCAGTCAGTGAGTCAGTCTGTCAGTCAGGCAGTATCAGTCAGGCAGTAAGGCTCCGCTCGACAGCACTCCGATAGCCTAATGGCTAGACCGCTGGTCTTCCAAGCGAGTGGCCTGGGTTCGAGTCCCAGCCGGAGCGAATATCTTCAATGTATATATTTCTTTTCTAATTTGAAAATTCTTTTTTTTTTCAATTTCTTTCCTTTGCAATTATTGATTATTTATGTAGGGAAGAAAATTCTGAGTCAGTTTAATTTTTCGACACGAAGATTTCAAAGTGTTTAAATAAACAATTACCAAGGTGCATTTTTTGTTTTTATTATATTTAAAACTCCCACCGACAGAGCTCCCATAGACTAATGGCTAGAGTGTTAGGCTTCCAAGCGAGTGGCCCTGGGTTCGAGTCCCAGCCTGAACGAAAATCTTCAATGTATACTTTTAGTTTCTAATTTGAAATTTCTTCTTCTTTTTTTTTTTAATTTTTCTCTTTTGCGAATATTGATTATTTATGTAGGGAGAAAAATTCTGAGTCAGTTTAATTATTCGACCTGTAAATTTCAAAGTGTTTGAATCAATAATTACCAAGGTGCATTTTTTGTTTTTATTATATTTAAGACTTAAATCGACAGAGCTCCGATAGCCTAATGGCTAGACCGTTGGGTTCCAAGCGCGTGGTACTGGGTTCGAGTCCCCGCCGGAACGAAAATCTTCCGTGTATATATTTCTCTTCTAATTTGAAGATTTTTTTTTTTTTCAATTTCTTTCTTTTGCAAATATGGATTATTTATGTACGGAAGAAAATGAGTCAGTTTAATCATTCGACCTTTAGATTTCAAAGATTTTAGATCAATAATTACTAAGGTGCATTTTTTGTTTTTATTATAATTAAGACACCGATCAACAGAGATCCGATAGTGTATTGGCGAGAGCGTTGGGCTTCCATTCCTGGGTTCAAATCCCAGCCGGAAAGGAAATCTTAAATGCAAATATTTTTTTCTAATTTTATAATACTTTTTTTTTTATTTTTCCCTTTTGCGAAGTCAGTCAGTCAGTCTGACAGTCAATCAGTCAAGCACTCAGTCATTCAGTCTCAGTCAGTCAGTCCAGTCAGTCAGTCACTCAGTCAGTCAGTTAGTCCTTCAGCCAGTCAGTCAAGCAGTCAGTCATTTAGTCTCAGTCAGTCAGTCATTCAGTCAGTCAGTCAGTCAGGCAGTCAGTCAGTCAGTCAGTCGGTCAGTCCTGTGCAGTCAGTTAGTCACTAAAGCAGTCAGTCAGTCTCAGTCAGTCAGTCAGTCAGTCAGTCCAGTCCAGTCTCAGTCAGTCAGTCAGTCAGTCTCGGTCAGTCAGTCAGTCAGTCATTCAGTCAGTCAGCCTTAGTCAGTCAGTCTGTCAGTCATCCTTATTCAGTCAGTCTGTCAGTCAGTCAGTCGGTCAGTCCTGTCCAGTCAGTTAGTCAGTCAAGCAGTCAGTCAGGTAGTCAAGCAGTCAGTCAGTCAGTGTCAGTCAGTCATTTAGTCATTCAGTCAGTCAGTGAAATAGCCAGTCAGAGAGTCAAGCAGTCAGTCAGTCAGTCTCAGTCAGTCAGTTAGTCAGTCAGTCAGTCAGTCAGTCAGTCCAGTCTCAGTCAGTCAGGCAGTTAGTCAGTCAGTCTCGGTCAGTCAGTGAGTCAGTCAGTCAGTATCAGTCAGTCAGTGAGTCAGTCTGTCAGTCAGGCAGTATCAGTCAGGCAGTAAGACTCCGCTCGACAGAACTCCGATAGCCTAATGGCTAGACCGCTGGTCTTCCAAGCGAGTGGCCTGGGTTCGAGTACCAGCCGGAGCGAATATCTTCAATGTATATGTTTCTTTTCTAATTTGAAAATTCTTTTTTTTTTCAATTTCTTTCCTTTGCAATTATTGATTATTTATGTAGGGAAGAAAATTCTGAGTCAGTTTAATTTTTCGACACGAAGATTTCAAAGTGTTTAAATAAACAATTACCAAGGTGCATTTTTTGTTTTTATTATATTTAAAACACCCACCGACAGAGCTCCCATAGACTAATGGCTAGAGTGTTAGGCTTCCAAGCGAGTGGCCCTGGGTTCGAGTCCCAGCCTGAACGAAAATCTTCAATGTATACTTTTAGTTTCTAATTTGAAATTTCTTCTTCTTTTTTTTTTAATTTTTCTCTTTTGCGAATATTGATTATTTATGTAGGGAGAAAAATTCTGAGTCAGTTTAATTATTCGACCTGTAAATTTCAAAGTGTTTGAATCAATAATTACCAAGGTGCATTTTTTGTTTTTATTATATTTAAGACTTCCATCGACAGAGCTCCGATAGCCTAATGGCTAGACCGTTGGGTTCCTAGCGCGTGGTACTGGGTTCGAGTCCCGGCCGGAAAGGAAATCTTAAATGCAAATATTTTTTTCTAATTTTATAATTCTTTTTTTTTTATTTTTCCCTTTTGCGAAGTCAGTCAGTCAGTCTGACAGTCAATCAGTCAAGCACTCAGTCATTCAGTCTCAGTCAGTCAGTCCAGTCAGTCAGTCACTCAGTCAGTCAGTTAGTCCTTCAGCCAGTCAGTCAAGCAGTCAGTCATTTAGTCTCAGTCAGTCAGTCATTTAGTCAGTCAGTCAGTCAGGCAGTCAGTCAGTCAGTCAGTCGGTCAGTCCTGTGCAGTCAGTTAGTCACTAAAGCAGTCAGTCAGTCTCAGTCAGTCAGTCAGTCAGTCAGTCAGTCCAGTCCAGTCTCAGTCAGTCAGTCAGTCAGTCTCGGTCAGTCAGTCATTCAGTCAGTCAGGCAGTCAGTCAGTCGGTCAGCCTTATTCAGTCAGTCTGTCAGTCAGTCAGTCTGTCAGTCCTGTCCAGTCAGTTAGTCAGTCAAGCAGTCAGTCAGGTAGTCAAGCAGTCAGTCAGTCAGTGTCAGTCAGTCATTTAGTCATTCAGTCAGTCAGTGAAATAGCCAGTCAGAGAGTCAAGCAGTCAGTCAGTCAGTCTCAGTCAGTCAGTTAGTCAGTCAGTCAGTCAGTCAGTCAGTCAGTCCAGTCTCAGTCAGTCAGGCAGTTAGTCAGTCAGTCTCGGTCAGTCAGTGAGTCAGTCAGTCAGTATCAGTCAGTCAGTGAGTCAGTCTGTCAGTCAGGCAGTATCAGTCAGGCAGTAAGACTCCGCTCGACAGCACTCCGATAGCCTAATGGCTAGACCGCTGGTCTTCCAAGCGAGTGGCCTGGGTTCGAGTCCCAGCCGGAGCGAATATCTTCAATGTATATATTTCTTTTCTAATTTGAAAATTCTTTTTTTTTTCAATTTCTTTCCTTTGCAATTATTGATTATTTATGTAGGGAAGAAAATTCTGAGTCAGTTTAATTTTTCGACACGAAGATTTCAAAGTGTTTAAATAAACAATTACCAAGGTGCATTTTTTGTTTTTATTATATTTAAAACTCCCACCGACAGAGCTCCCATAGACTAATGGCTAGAGTGTTAGGCTTCCAAGCGAGTGGCCCTGGGTTCGAGTCCCAGCCTGAACGAAAATCTTCAATGTATACTTTTAGTTTCTAATTTGAAATTTCTTCTTCTTCTTTTTTTTAATTTTTCTCTTTTGCGAATATTGATTATTTATGTAGGGAGAAAAATTCTGAGTCAGTTTAATTATTCGACCTGTAAATTTCAAAGTGTTTGAATCAATAATTACCAAGGTGCATTTTTTGTTTTTATTATATTTAAGACTTAAATCGACAGAGCTCCGATAGCCTAATGGCTAGACCGTTGGGTTCCAAGCGCGTGGTACTGGGTTCGAGTCCCGGCCGGAACGAAAATCTTCCATGTATATATTTCTCTTCTAATTTGAAGATTTTTTTTTTTTTTTCAATTTCTTTCTTTTGCAAATATGGATTATTTATGTACGGAAGAAAATGAGTCAGTTTAATCATTCGACCTTTAGATTTCAAAGATTTTAGATCAATAATTACTAAGGTGCATTTTTTGTTTTTATTATAATTAAGACACCGATCAACAGAGATCCGATAGTATATTGGCGAGAGCGTTGGGCTTCCATTCCTGGGTTCAAATCCCAGCCGGAAAGGAAATCTTAAATGCAAATATTTTTTTCTAATTTTATAATACTTTTTTTTTTATTTTTCCCTTTTGCGAAGTCAGTCAGTCAGTCTGACAGTCAATCAGTCAAGCACTCAGTCATTCAGTCTCAGTCAGTCAGTCCAGTCAGTCAGTCACTCAGTCAGTCAGTTAGTCCTTCAGCCAGTCAGTCAAGCAGTCAGTCATTTAGTCTCAGTCAGTCAGTCATTCAGTCAGTCAGTCAGTCAGGCAGTCAGTCAGTCAGTCAGTCGGTCAGTCCTGTGCAGTCAGTTAGTCACTAAAGCAGTCAGTCAGTCTCAGTCAGTCAGTCAGTCAGTCAGTCCAGTCCAGTCTCAGTCAGTCAGTCAGTCAGTCTCGGTCAGTCAGTCAGTCAGTCATTCAGTCAGTCAGCCTTAGTCAGTCAGTCTGTCAGTCATCCTTATTCAGTCAGTCTGTCAGTCAGTCAGTCGGTCAGTCCTGTCCAGTCAGTTAGTCAGTCAAGCAGTCAGTCAGGTAGTCAAGCAGTCAGTCAGTCAGTGTCAGTCAGTCATTTAGTCATTCAGTCAGTCAGTGAAATAGCCAGTCAGAGAGTCAAGCAGTCAGTCAGTCAGTCTCAGTCAGTCAGTTAGTCAGTCAGTCAGTCAGTCAGTCAGTCCAGTCTCAGTCAGTCAGGCAGTTAGTCAGTCAGTCTCGGTCAGTCAGTGAGTCAGTCAGTCAGTATCAGTCAGTCAGTGAGTCAGTCTGTCAGTCAGGCAGTATCAGTCAGGCAGTAAGACTCCGCTCGACAGAACTCCGATAGCCTAATGGCTAGACCGCTGGTCTTCCAAGCGAGTGGCCTGGGTTCGAGTACCAGCCGGAGCGAATATCTTCAATGTATATGTTTCTTTTCTAATTTGAAAATTCTTTTTTTTTTCAATTTCTTTCCTTTGCAATTATTGATTATTTATGTAGGGAAGAAAATTCTGAGTCAGTTTAATTTTTCGACACAAAGATTTCAAAGTGTTTAAATAAACAATTACCAAGGTGCATTTTTTGTTTTTATTATATTTAAAACACCCACCGACAGAGCTCCCATAGACTAATGGCTAGAGTGTTAGGCTTCCAAGCGAGTGGCCCTGGGTTCGAGTCCCAGCCTGAACGAAAATCTTCAATGTATACTTTTAGTTTCTAATTTGAAATTTCTTCTTCTTTTTTTTTTAATTTTTCTCTTTTGCGAATATTGATTATTTATGTAGGGAGAAAAATTCTGAGTCAGTTTAATTATTCGACCTGTAAATTTCAAAGTGTTTGAATCAATAATTACCAAGGTGCATTTTTTGTTTTTATTATATTTAAGACTTCCATCGACAGAGCTCCGATAGCCTAATGGCTAGACCGTTGGGTTCCTAGCGCGTGGTACTGGGTTCGAGTCCCGGCCGGAAAGGAAATCTTAAATGCAAATATTTTTTTCTAATTTTATAATTCTTTTTTTTTTTATTTTTCCCTTTTGCGAAGTCAGTCAGTCAGTCTGACAGTCAATCAGTCAAGCACTCAGTCATTCAGTCTCAGTCAGTCAGTCCAGTCAGTCAGTCACTCAGTCAGTCAGTTAGTCCTTCAGCCAGTCAGTCAAGCAGTCAGTCATTTAGTCTCAGTCAGTCAGTCATTTAGTCAGTCAGTCAGTCAGGCAGTCAGTCAGTCAGTCAGTCGGTCAGTCCTGTGCAGTCAGTTAGTCACTAAAGCAGTCAGTCAGTCTCAGTCAGTCAGTCAGTCAGTCAGTCAGTCCAGTCCAGTCTCAGTCAGTCAGTCAGTCAGTCTCGGTCAGTCAGTCAGTCAGTCATTCAGTCAGTCAGTCAGTCAGTCAGTCTCGGTCAGTCAGTCAGTCAGTCATTCAGTCAGTCAGCCTTAGTCAGTCAGTCTGTCAGTCATCCTTATTCAGTCAGTCTGTCAGTCAGTCAGTCGGTCAGTCCTGTCCAGTCAGTTAGTCAGTCAAGCAGTCAGTCAGGTAGTCAAGCAGTCAGTCAGTCAGTGTCAGTCAGTCATTTAGTCATTCAGTCAGTCAGTGAAATAGCCAGTCAGAGAGTCAAGCAGTCAGTCAGTCAGTCTCAGTCAGTCAGTTAGTCAGTCAGTCAGTCAGTCCAGTCTCAGTCAGTCAGGCAGTTAGTCAGTCAGTCTCGGTCAGTCAGTGAGTCAGTCAGTCAGTATCAGTCAGTCAGTGAGTCAGTCTGTCAGTCAGGCAGTATCAGTCAGGCAGTAAGACTCCGCTCGACAGAACTCCGATAGCCTAATGGCTAGACCGCTGGTCTTCCAAGCGAGTGGCCTGGGTTCGAGTACCAGCCGGAGCGAATATCTTCAATGTATATGTTTCTTTTCTAATTTGAAAATTCTTTTTTTTTTCAATTTCTTTCCTTTGCAATTATTGATTATTTATGTAGGGAAGAAAATTCTGAGTCAGTTTAATTTTTCGACACGAAGATTTCAAAGTGTTTAAATAAACAATTACCAAGGTGCATTTTTTGTTTTTATTATATTTAAAACACCCACCGACAGAGCTCCCATAGACTAATGGCTAGAGTGTTAGGCTTCCAAGCGAGTGGCCCTGGGTTCGATTCCCAGCCTGAACGAAAATCTTCAATGTATACTTTTAGTTTCTAATTTGAAATTTCTTCTTCTTTTTTTTTTAATTTTTCTCTTTTGCGAATATTGATTATTTATGTAGGGAGAAAAATTCTGAGTCAGTTTAATTATTCGACCTGTAAATTTCAAAGTGTTTGAATCAATAATTACCAAGGTGCATTTTTTGTTTTTATTATATTTAAGACTTCCATCGACAGAGCTCCGATAGCCTAATGGCTAGACCGTTGGGTTCCTAGCGCGTGGTACTGGGTTCGAGTCCCGGCCGGAAAGGAAATCTTAAATGCAAATATTTTTTTCTAATTTTATAATTCTTTTTTTTTTTATTTTTCCCTTTTGCGAAGTCAGTCAGTCAGTCTGACAGTCAATCAGTCAAGCACTCAGTCATTCAGTCTCAGTCAGTCAGTCCAGTCAGTCAGTCACTCAGTCAGTCAGTTAGTCCTTCAGCCAGTCAGTCAAGCAGTCAGTCATTTAGTCTCAGTCAGTCAGTCATTTAGTCAGTCAGTCAGTCAGGCAGTCAGTCAGTCAGTCAGTCGGTCAGTCCTGTGCAGTCAGTTAGTCACTAAAGCAGTCAGTCAGTCTCAGTCAGTCAGTCAGTCAGTCAGTCAGTCCAGTCCAGTCTCAGTCAGTCAGTCAGTCAGTCTCGGTCAGTCAGTCAGTCAGTCATTCAGTCAGTCAGGCAGTCAGTCAGTCGGTCAGCCTTATTCAGTCAGTCTGTCAGTCAGTCAGCCTTATTCAGTCAGTCTGTCAGTCATCCTTATTCAGTCAGTCTGTCAGTCAGTCAGTCTGTCAGTCCTGTCCAGTCAGTTAGTCAGTCAAGCAGTCAGTCAGGTAGTCAAGCAGTCAGTCAGTCAGTGTCAGTCAGTCATTTAGTCATTCAGTCAGTCAGTGAAATAGCCAGTCAGAGAGTCAAGCAGTCAGTCAGTCAGTCTCAGTCAGTCAGTTAGTCAGTCAGTCAGTCAGTCAGTCAGTCAGTCCAGTCTCAGTCAGTCAGGCAGTTAGTCAGTCAGTCTCGGTCAGTCAGTGAGTCAGTCAGTCAGTATCAGTCAGTCAGTGAGTCAGTCTGTCAGTCAGGCAGTATCAGTCAGGCAGTAAGACTCCGCTCGACAGCACTCCGATAGCCTAATGGCTAGACCGCTGGTCTTCCAAGCGAGTGGCCTGGGTTCGAGTCCCAGCCGGAGCGAATATCTTCAATGTATATATTTCTTTTCTAATTTGAAAATTCTTTTTTTTTCAATTTCTTTCCTTTGCAATTATTGATTATTTATGTAGGGAAGAAAATTCTGAGTCAGTTTAATTTTTCGACACGAAGATTTCAAAGTGTTTAAATAAACAATTACCAAGGTGCATTTTTTGTTTTTATTATATTTAAAACTCCCACCGACAGAGCTCCCATAGACTAATGGCTAGAGTGTTAGGCTTCCAAGCGAGTGGCCCTGGGTTCGAGTCCCAGCCTGAACGAAAATCTTCAATGTATACTTTTAGTTTCTAATTTGAAATTTCTTCTTCTTTTTTTTTTTAATTTTTCTCTTTTGCGAATATTGATTATTTATGTAGGGAGAAAAATTCTGAGTCAGTTTAATTATTCGACCTGTAAATTTCAAAGTGTTTGAATCAATAATTACCAAGGTGCATTTTTTGTTTTTATTATATTTAAGACTTAAATCGACAGAGCTCCGATAGCCTAATGGCTAGACCGTTGGGTTCCAAGCGCGTGGTACTGGGTTCGAGTCCCGGCCGGAACGAAAATCTTCCATGTATATATTTCTCTTCTAATTTGAAGATTCTTTTTTTTTTTTCAATTTCTTTCTTTTGCAAATATGGATTATTTATGTACGGAAGAAAATTCTGAGTCAGTTTAATCATTCGACCTTTAGATTTCAAAGATTTTAGATCAATAATTACTAAGGTGCATTTTTTGTTTTTATTATAATTAAGACACCGATCAACAGAGATCCGATAGTATATTGGCGAGAGCGTTGGGCTTCCATTGTCGCCCTGGGTTCAAATCCCAGCCGGAAAGGAAATCTTAAATGCAAATATTTTTTTCTAATTTTATAATACTTTTTTTTTTATTTTTCCCTTTTGCGAAGTCAGTCAGTCAGTCCAGTCAGTCAGTCACTCAGTCAGTCAGTTAGTCCTTCAGCCAGTCAGTCAAGCAGTCAGTCATTTAGTCTCAGTCAGTCAGTTAGTCCTTCAGCCAGTCAGTCAAGCAGTCAGTCATTTAGTCTCAGTCAGTCAGTCATTCAGTCAGTCAGTCAGTCAGGCAGTCAGTCAGTCAGTCAGTCGGTCAGTCCTGTGCAGTCAGTTAGTCACTAAAGCAGTCATTCAGTCTCAGTCAGTCAGTCAGTCAGTCAGTCCAGTCCAGTCTCAGTCAGTCAGTCAGTCAGTCTCGGTCAGTCAGTCAGTCAGTCATTCAGTCAGTCAATCAGGCAGTCAGTCAGTCGGTCAGCCTTATTCAGTCAGTCAGTCAGTCAGCCTTATTCAGTCAGTCTGTCAGTCATCCTTATTCAGTCAGTCTGTCAGTCAGTCAGTCGGTCAGTCCTGTCCAGTCAGTTAGTCAGTCAAGCAGTCAGTCAGGTAGTCAAGCAGTCAGTCAGTCAGTGTCAGTCAGTCATTTAGTCATTCAGTCAGTCAGTGAAATAGCCAGTCAGAGAGTCAAGCAGTCAGTCAGTCAGTCTCAGTCAGTCAGTTAGTCAGTCAGTCAGTCAGTCAGTCAGTCAGTCAGTCCAGTCTCAGTCAGTCAGGCAGTTAGTCAGTCAGTCTCGGTCAGTCAGTGAGTCAGTCAGTCAGTATCAGTCAGTCAGTGAGTCAGTCTGTCAGTCAGGCAGTATCAGTCAGGCAGTAAGACTCCGCTCGACAGAACTCCGATAGCCGAATGGCTAGACCGCTGGTCTTCCAAGCGAGTGGCCTGGGTTCGAGTCCCAGCCGGAGCGAATATCTTCAATGAATATATTTCTTTTCTAATTTGAAAATTCTTTTTTTTTTCAATTTCTTTCCTTTGCAATTATTGATTATTTATGTAGGGAAGAAAATTCTGAGTCAGTTTAATTTTTCGACACAAAGATTTCAAAGTGTTTAAATAAACAATTACCAAGGTTCATTTTTTGTTTTTATTATATTTAAAACTCCCACCGACAGAGCTCCCATAGACTAATGGCTAGAGTGTTAGGCTTCCAAGCGAGTGGCCCTGGGTTCGAGTCCCAGCCTGAACGAAAATCATCAATGTATACTTTTAGTTTCTAATTTGAAATTTCTTCTTCTTTTTTTTTTTAATTTTTCTCTTTTGCGAATATTGATTATTTATGTAGGGAGAAAAATTCTGAGTCAGTTTAATTATTCGACCTGTAAATTTCAAAGTGTTTGAATCAATAATTACCAAGGTGCATTTTTTGTTTTTATTATATTTAAGACTTCCATCGACAGAGCTCCGATAGCCTAATGGCTAGACCGTTGGGTTCCTAGCGCGTGGTACTGGGTTCGAGTCCCGGCCGGAAAGGAAATCTTAAATGCAAATATTTTTTTCTAATTTTATAATTCTTTTTTTTTTATTTTTCCCTTTTGCGAAGTCAGTCAGTCAGTCTGACAGTCAATCAGTCAAGCACTCAGTCATTCAGTCTCAGTCAGTCAGTCCAGTCAGTCAGTCACTCAGTCAGTCAGTTAGTCCTTCAGCCAGTCAGTCAAGCAGTCAGTCATTCAGTCATTCAGTCAGTCAGTCATTCAGTCAGTCAGTCAGTCAGGCAGTCAGTCAGTCAGTCAGTCGGTCAGTCCTGTGCAGTCAGTTAGTCACTAAAGCAGTCAGTCAGTCTCAGTCAGTCAGTCAGTCAGTCAGTCCAGTCCAGTCTCAGTCAGTCAGTCAGTCAGTCTCGGTCAGTCAGTCAGACAGTCATTCAGTCAGTCAGTCAGTCAGGCAGTCAGTCAGTCTGTCAGCCTTATTCAGTCAGTCTGCCAGTCAGTCAGTCAGTCAGCCTTATTCAGTCAGTCTGTCAGTCATCCTTATTCAGTCAGTCTGTCAGTCAGTCAGTCGGTCAGTCCTGTCCAGTCATTTAGTCAGTCAAGCAGTCAGTCAGGTAGTCAAGCAGTCAGTCAGTCAGTGTCAGTCAGTCATTTAGTCATTCAGTCAGTCAGTGAAATAGCCAGTCAGAGAGTCAAGCAGTCAGTCAGTCAGTCTCAGTCAGTCCAGTCTCAGTCAGTCAGGCAGTTAGTCAGTCAGTCTCGGTCAGTCAGTGAGTGAGTCAGTCAGTATCAGTCAGTCAGTGAGTCAGTCTGTCAGTCAGGCAGTATCAGTCAGGCAGTAAGACTCCGCTCGACAGAACTCCGATAGCCTAATGGCTAGACCGCTGGTCTTCCAAGCGAGTGGCCTGGGTTCGAGTCCCAGCCGGAGCGAATATCTTCAATGTATATATTTCTTTTCTAATTTGAAAATTATTTTTTTTTTCAATTTCTTTCCTTTGCAATTATTGATTATTTATGTAGGGAAGAAAATTCTGAGTCAGTTTAATTTTTCGACACGAAGATTTCAAAGTGTTTAAATAAACAATTACCAAGGTGCATTTTTTGTTTTTATTATATTTAAAACTCCCACCGACAGAGCTCCCATAGACTAATGGCTAGAGTGTTAGGCTTCCAAGCGAGTGGCCCTGGGTCCGGGTCCCAGCCTGAACGAGAATCTTCAATGTATACTTTTAGTTTCTAATTTGAAATTTCTTCTTCTTTTTTTTTTAATTTTTCTCTTTTGCGAATATTGATTATTTATGTAGGGAGAAAAATTCTGAGTCAGTTTAATTATTCGACCTGTAAATTTCAAAGTGTTTGAATCAATAATTACCAAGGTGCATTTTTTGTTTTTATTATATTTAAGACTTCCATCGACAGAGCTCCGATAGCCTAATGGCTAGACCGTTGGGTTCCAAGCGCGTGGTACTGGATTCGAGTCCCGGCCGGAACAAAAATCTTCCATGTATATATTTCTCTTCTAATTTGAAGATTTTTTTTTTTTCAATTTCTTTCTTTTGCAAATATGGATTATTTATGTACGGAAGAAAATTCTGAGTCAGTTTAATCATTCGACCTTTAGATTTCAAAGATTTTAGATCAATAATTACTAAGGTGCATTTTTTGTTTTTATTATAATTAAGACACCGATCAACAGAGATCCGATAGTATATTGGCGAGAGCGTTGGGCTTCCATGAGTGTCGCCCTGGGTTCAAATCCCAGCCGGAAAGGAAATCTTAAATGCAAATATTTTTTTCTAATTTTATAATTCTTTTTTTTTTATTTTTCCCTTTTGCGAAGTCAGTCAGTCAGTCTGACAGTCAATCAGTCAAGCACTCACTCATTCAGTCTCAGTCAGTCAGTCCAGTCAGTCAGTCACTCAGTCAGTCAGTTAGTCCTTCAGCCACTCAGTCAAGCAGTCAGTCATTTAGTCTCAGTCAGTCAGTCATTCAGTCAGTCAGTCAGTCAGTCAGTCAGTCAGTCGGTCAGTCCTGTGCAGTCAGTTAGTCACTAAAGCAGTCAGTCAGTCTCAGTCAGTCAGTCAGTCAGTCAGTCCAGTCCAGTCTCAGTCAGTCAGTCAGTCTCGGTCAGTCAGTCAGTCAGTCATTCAGTCAGTCAGTCAGTCAGACAGTCAGTCAGTCGGTCAGCCTTATTCAGTCAGTCTGTCAGTCAGTCAGTCAGTCAGTCGGTCAGCCTTATTCAGTCAGTCTGTCAGTCAGTCAGTCAGTCAGCCTTATTCAGTCAGTCTGTCAGTCATCCTTATTCAGTCAGTCTGTCAGTCAGTCAGTCGGTCAGTCCTGTCCAGTCAGTTAGTCAGTCAAGCAGTCAGTCAGGTAGTCAAGCAGTCAGTCAGTCAGTGTCAGTCAGTCATTTAGTCATTCAGTCAGTCAGTGAAATAGCCAGTCAGAGAGTAAAGCAGTCAGTCAGTCAGCCTCAGTCAGTCAGTTAGTCAGTCAGTCAGTCAGTCAGTCCAGTCTCAGTCAGTCAGGCAGTTAGTCAGTCAGTCTCGGTCAGTCAGTGAGTCAGTCAGTCAGTATCAGTCAGTCAGTGAGTCAGTCTGTCAGTCAGGCAGTATCAGTCAGGCAGTAAGACTCCGCTCGACAGAACTCCGATAGCCTAATGGCTAGACCGCTGGTCTTCCAAGCGAGTGGCCTGGGTTCGAGTCCCAGCCGGAGCGAATATCTTCAATGTATATATTTCTTTTCTAATTTGAAAATTCTTTTTTTTTCAATTTCTTTCCTTTGCAATTATTGATTATTTATGTAGGGAAGAAAATTCTGAGTCAGTTTAATTTTTCGATACGAAGATTTCAAAGTGTTTAAATAAACAATTACCAAGGTGCATTTTTTGTTTTTATTATATTTAAAACTCCCACCGACAGAGCTCCCATAGACTAATGGCTAGAGTGTTAGGCTTCCAAGCGAGTGGCCCTGGGTTCGAGTCCCAGCCTGAACGAAAATCTTCAATGCATACTTTTAGTTTCTAATTTGAAATTTCTTCTTCTTTTTTTTTTAATTTTTCTCTTTTGCGAATATTGATTATTTATGTAGGGAGAAAAATTCTGAGTCAGTTTAATTATTCGACCTGTAAATTTCAAAGTGTTTGAATCAATAATTACCAAGGTGCATTTTTTGTTTTTATTATATTTACGACTTCCATCGACAGAGCTCCGATAGCCTAATGGCTAGACCGTTGGGTTTCTAGCGCGTGGTACTGGGTTCGAGTCCCGGCCGGAAAGGAAATCTTAAATGCAAATATTTTTTTCTAATTTTATAATTCTTTTTTTTTATTTTTCCCTTTTGCGAAGTCAGTCAGTCAGTCTGACAGTCAATCAGTCAAGCACTCAGTCATTCAGTCTCAGTCAGTCAGTCCAGTCAGTCAGTCACTCAGTCAGTCAGTTAGTCCTTCAGCCAGTCAGTCAAGCAGTCAGTCATTTAGTCTCAGTCAGTCAGTCATTCAGTCAGTCAGTCAGTCAGGCAGTCAGTCAGTCAGTCAGTCGGTCAGTCCTGTGCAGTCAGTTAGTCACTAAAGCAGTCATTCAGTCTCAGTCAGTCAGTCAGTCAGTCAGTCCAGTCCAGTTTCAGTCAGTCAGTCAGTCAGTCTCGGTCAGTCAGTCAGTCAGTCGTTCAGTCAGTCAGTCAGTCAGGCAGTCAGTCAGTCGGTCAGCCTTATTCAGTCAGTCTGTCAGTCAGTCAGTCAGTCAGCCTTATTTAGTCAGTCTGTCAGTCATCCTTATTCAGTCAGTCTGTCAGTCAGTCAGTCGGTCAGTCCTGTCCAGTCAGTCGGTCAGTCCTGTCCAGTCAGTCGGTCAGTCCTGTCCAGTCAGTCAGGTAGTCAAGCAGTCAGTCAGTCAGTGTCAGTCAGTCATTTAGTCATTCAGTCAGTCAGTGAAATAGCCAGTCAGAGAGTCAAGCAGTCAGTCAGTCAGTCTCAGTCAGTCAGTTAGTCAGTCAGTCAGTCAGTCAGTCAGTCAGTCAGTCCAGTCTCAGTCAGTCAGGCAGTTAGTCAGTCAGTCTCGGTCAGTCAGTGAGTCAATCAGTCAGTATCAGTCAGTCAGTGAGTCAGTCTGTCAGTCAGGCAGTATCAGTCAGGCAGTAAGACTCCGCTCGACAGAACTCCGATAGCCTAATGGCTAGACCGCTGGTCTTCCAAGCGAGTGGCCTGGGTTCGAGTCCCAGCCGGAGCGAATATCTTCAATGAATATATTTCTTTTCTAAATTGAAAATTCTTTTTTTTTCAATTTCTTTCCTTTGCAATTATTGATTATTTATGTAGGGAAGAAAATTCTGAGTCAGTTTAATTTTTCGACACGAAGATTTCAAAGTGTTTAAATAAACAATTACCAAGGTTCATTTTTTGTTTTTATTATATTTAAAACTCCCACCGACAGAGCTCCCATAGACTAATGGCTAGAGTGTTAGGCTTCCAAGCGAGTGGCCCTGGGTTCGAGTCCCAGCCTGAACGAAAATCATCAATGTATACTTTTAGTTTCTAATTTGAAATTTCTTCTTCTTTTTTTTTTTAATTTTTCTCTTTTGCGAATATTGATTATTTATGTAGGGAGAAAAATTCTGAGTCAGTTTAATTATTCGACCTGTAAATTTCAAAGTGTTTGCATCAATAATTACCAAGGTGCATTTTTTGTTTTTATTATATTTAAGACTTCCATCGACAGAGCTCCGATAGCCTAATGGCTAGACCGTTGGGTTCCTAGCGCGTGGTACTGGGTTCGAGTCCCGGCCGGAAAGGAAATCTTAAATGCAAATATTTTTTTCTAATTTTATAATTCTTTTTTTTTATTTTTCTCTTTTGCGAAGTCAGTCAGTCAGTCTGACAGTCAATCAGTCAAGCACTCAGTCATTCAGTCTCAGTCAGTCAGTCCAGTCAGTCAGTCACTCAGTCAGTCAGTTAGTCCTTCAGCCAGTCAGTCAAGCAGTCAGTCATTTAGTCTCAGTCAGTCAGTCATTCAGTCAGTCAGTCAGTCAGTCGGTCAGTCATGTGCAGTCAGTTAGTCACTAAAGCAGTCAGTCAGTCTCAGTCAGTCAGTCAGTCAGTCAGTCCAGTCCAGTCTCAGTCAGTCAGTCAGTCAGTCTCGGTCAGTCAGTCAGACAGTCATTCAGTCAGTCAGTCAGTCAGGCAGTCAGTCAGTCGGTCAGCCTTATTCAGTCAGTCTGCCAGTCAGTCAGTCAGTCAGCCTTATTCAGTCAGTCTGTCAGTCATCCTTATTCAGTCAGTCTGTCAGTCAGTCAGTCGGTCAGTCCTGTCCAGTCAGTTAGTCAGTCAAGCAGTCAGTCAGGTAGTCAAGCAGTCAGTCAGTCAGTGTCAGTCAGTCATTTAGTCATTCAGTCAGTCAGTGAAATAGACAGTCAGAGAGTCAAGCAGTCAGTCAGTCAGTCTCAGTCAGTCCAGTCTCAGTCAGTCAGGCAGTTAGTCAGTCAGTCTCGGTCAGTCAGTGAGTCAGTCAGTCAGTATCAGTCAGTCAGTGAGTCAGTCTGTCAGTCAGGCAGTCAGGCAGTCAGTCAGTCGGTCAGCCTTATTCATTCAGTCTGTCAGTCAGTCAGTCAGTCAGCCTTATTCAGTCAGTCTGTCAGTCATCCTTATTCAGTCAGTCTGTCAGTCAGTCAGTCGGTCAGTCCTGTCCAGTCAGTTAGTCAGTCAAGCACTCAGTCAGGTAGTCAAGCAGTCAGTCAGTCAGTGTCAGTCAGTCATTTAGTCATTCAGTCAGTCAGTGAAATAGCCAGTCAGAGAGTCAAGCAGTCAGTCAGTTAGTCAGTCAGTCAGTCAGTCAGTCAGTCAGTCTCGGTCAGTCAGTGAGTCAGTCAGTCAGTATCAGCATTGCATTTAAGATTTCCTTTCCGGCTGGGATTTGAACCCAGGGCGACACTCATGGAAGCCCAACGCTCTCAGTCAGTCAGTCAGTCAGTCAGTCCAGTCCAGTCTCAGTCAGTCAGTCAGTCAGTCTCGGTCAGTCAGTCAGACAGTCATTCAGTCAGTCAGGCAGTCAGTCAGTCGGTCAGCCTTATTCAGTCAGTCTGCCAGTCAGTCAGTCAGTCAGCCTTATTCAGTCAGTCTGTCGGTCATCCTTATTCAGTCAGTCTGTCAGTCAGTCAGTCGGTCAGTCCTGTCCAGTCAGTTAGTCAGTCAAGCAGTCAGTCAGGTAGTCAAGCAGTCAGTCAGTCAGTGTCAGTCAGTCATTTAGTCATTCAGTCAGTCAGTGAAATAGCCAGTCAGAGAGTCAAGCAGTCAGTCAGTCAGTCTCAGTCAGTCAGTTAGTCAGTCAGTCAGTCAGTCAGTCAGGCAGTTAGTCAGTCAGTCTCGGTCAGTCAGTGAGTCAGTCAGTCAGTATCAGTCAGTCAGTGAGTCAGTCTGTCAGTCAGGCAGTATCAGTCAGGCAGTAAGACTCCGCTCGACAGAACTCCGATAGCCTAATGGCTAGACCGCTGGTCTTCAAAGCGAGTGGCCTGGGTTCGAGTCCCAGCCGGAGCGAATATCTTCAATGTATATATTTCTTTTCTAATTTGAAAATTCTTTTTTTTTTTCAATTTCTTTCCTTTGCAATTATTGATTATTTATGTAGGGAAGAAAATTCTGAGTCAGTTTAATTTTTCGACACGAAGATTTCAAAGTGTTTAAATAAACAATTACCAAGGTGCATTTTTTGTTTTTATTATATTTAAAACTCCCACCGACAGAGCTCCCATAGACTAATGGCTAGAGTGTTAGGCTTCCAAGCGAGTGGCCCTGGGTTCGAGTCCCAGCCTGAACGAAAATCTTCAATGTATACTTTTAGTTTCTAATTTGAAATTTCTTCTTCTTTCTTTTTTAATTTTTCTCTTTTGCGAATATTGATTATTTATGTAGGGAGAAAAATTCTGAGTCAGTTTAATTATTCGACCTGTAAATTTCAAAGTGTTTGAATCAATAATTACCAAGGTGCATTTTTTGTTTTTATTATATTTAAGACTTCCATCGACAGAGCTCCGATAGCCAAATGGCTAGACCGTTGGGTTCCAAGCGCGTGGTACTGGGTTCGAGTCCCGGCCGGAACGAAAATCTTCCATGTATATATTTCTCTTCTAATTTGAAAATTTTTTTTTTCTCAATTTCTTTCTTTTGCAAATATGGATTATTTATGTACGGAAGAAAATTCTGAGTCAGTTTAATCATTCGACCTTTAGATTTCAAAGATTTTAGATCAATAATTACTAAGGTGCATTTTTTGTTTTTATTATAATTAAGACACCGATCAACAGAGATCCGATAGTATATTGGCGAGAGCGTTGGGCTTCCATGAGTGTCGCCCTGGGTTCAAATCCCAGCCGGAAAGGAAATCTTAAATGCAAATATTTTTTTCTAATTTTATAATTCTTTTTTTTTTTATTTTTTCCTTTTGCGAAGTCAGTCAGTCAGTCTGACAGTCAATCAGTCAAGCACTCAGTCATTCAGTCTCAGTCAGTCAGTCCAGTCAGTCAGTCACTCAGTCAGTCAGTTAGTCCTTCAGCCAGTCAGTCAAGCAGTCAGTCATTTAGTCTCAGTCAGTCAGTCATTCAGTCAGTCAGTCAGTCAGTCAGTCCTGTGCAGTCAGTTAGTCACTAAAGCAGTCAGTCAGTCTCAGTCAGTCAGACAGTCAGTCAGTCCAGTCCAGTCTCAGTCAGTCAGTCAGTCAGTCTCGGTCAGTCAGTCAGTCAGTCATTCAGTCAGTCAGTCAGTCAGGCAGTCAGTCAGTCGGTCAGCCTTATTCAGTCAGTCAGGCAGTCAGTCAGTCGGTCAGCCTTATTCAGTCAGTCTGTCAGTCAGTCTGTCAGTCAGTCCTGTCCAGTCAGTCAGGTAGTCAAGCAGTCAGTCAGTCAGTGTCAGTCAGTCATTTAGTCATTCAGTCAGTCAGTGAAATAGCCAGTCAGAGAGTCAAGCAGTCAGTCAGTCAGTCTCAGTCAGTCAGTTAGTCAGTCAGTCAGTCAGTCAGTCAGTCAGTCCAGTCTCAGTCAGTCAGGCAGTAAGTCAGTCAGTCTCGGTCAGTCAGTGAGTCAGTCAGTCAGTATCAGTCAGTCAGTGAGTCAGTCTGTCAGTCAGGCAGTATCAGTCAGGCAGTAAGACTCCGCTCGACAGAACTCCGATAGCCTAATGGCTAGACCGCTGGTCTTCCAAGCGAGTGGCCTGGGTTCGAGTCCCAGCCGGAGCGAATATCTTCAATGTATATATTTCTTTTCTAATTTGAAAATTCTTTTTTTTTTCAATTTCTTTCCTTTGCAATTATTGATTATTTATGTAGGGAAGAAAATTCTGAGTCAGTTTAATTTTTCGACACGAAGATTTCAAAGTGTTCAAATAAACAATTACCAAGGTGCATTTTTTGTTTTTATTATATTTAAAACTCCCACCGATAGAGCTCCCATAGACTAATGGCTAGAGTGTTAGGCTTCCAAGCGAGTGGCCCTGGGTTCGAGTCCCAGCCTGAACGAAAATCTTCAATGTATACTTTTAGTTTCTAATTTGAAATTTCTTCTTCTTTTTTTTTAATTTTTCTCTTTTGCGAATATTGATTATTTATGTAGGGAGAAAAATTCTGAGTCAGTTTAATTATTCGACCTGTAAATTTCAAAGTGTTTGAATCAATAATTACCAAGGTGCATTTTTTTTTATTATATTTAAGACTTCCATCGACAGAGCTCCGATAGCCTAATGGCTAGACCGTTGGGTTTCTAGCGCGTGGTACTGGGTTCGAGTCCCGGCCGGAAAGGAAATCTTAAATGCAAATATTATTTTCTAATTTTATAATTCTTTTTTTTTTATTTTTCCCTTTTGCGAAGTCAGTCAGTCAGTCTGACAGTCAATCAGTCAAGCAGTCAGTCATTCAGTCTCAGTCAGTCAGTCCAGTCAGTCAGTCACTCAGTCAGTCAGTTAGTCCTTCAGCCAGTCAGTCAAGCAGTCAGTCATTTAGTCTCAGTCAGTCAGTCATTCAGTCAGTCAGTCAGTCAGGCAGTCAGTCAGTCAGTCAGTCGGTCAGTCCTGTGCAGTCAGTTAGTCACTAAAGCAGTCAGTCAGTCAGTCAGTCAGTCCAGTCCAGTCTCAGTCAGTCAGTCAGTCAGTCTCGGTCAGTCAGTCAGTCAGTCATTCAGTCAGTCAGTCAGTCAGGCAGTCAGTCAGTCGGTCAGCCTTATTCAGTCAGTCTGTCAGTCAGTCAGTCAGTCAGCCTTATTCAGTCAGTCTGTCAGTCATCCTTATTCAGTCAGTCTGTCAGTCAGTCAGTCGGTCAGTCCTGTCCAGTCAGTTAGTCAGTCAAGCAGTCAGTCAGGTAGTCAAGCAGTCAGTCAGTCAGTGTCAGTCAGTCATTTAGTCATTCAGTCAGTCAGTGAAATAGCCAGTCAGAGAGTCAAGCAGTCAGTCAGTCAGTCTCAGTCAGTCAGTCAGTCAGTCAGTCAGTCCAGTCTCAGTCAGTCAGGCAGTTAGTCAGTCAGTCTCGGTCAGTCAGTGAGTCAGTCAGTCAGTATCAGTCAGTCAGTGAGTCAGTCTGTCAGTCAGGCAGTATCAGTCAGGCAGTAAGACTCCGCTCGACAGAACTCCGATAGCCTAATGGCTAGACCGCTGGTCTTCCAAGCGAGTGGCCTGGGTTCGAGTCCCAGCCGGAGCGAATATCTTCAATGTATATATTTCTTTTCTAATTTGAAAATTCTTTTTTTTTCAATTTCTTTCCTTTGCAATTATTGATTATTTATGTAGGGAAGAAAATTCTGAGTCAGTTTAATTTTTCGACACGAAGATTTCAAAGTGTTTAAATAAACAATTACCAAGGTGCATTTTTTGTTTTTATTATATTTAAAACTCCCACTGACAGAGCTCCCATAGACTAATGGCTAGAGTAATAGGCTTCCAAGCGAGTGGCCCTGGGTTCGAGTCTCAGCCTGAACGAAAATCTTCAATGTATACTTTTAGTTTTTAATTTGAAATTTCTTCTTCTTTTTTTTTTAATTTTTCTCTTTTGCGAATATTGATTATTTATGTAGGGAGAAAAATTCTGAGTCAGTTTAATTATTCGACCTGTAAATTTCAAAGTGTTTGAATCAATAATTACCAAGGTGCATTTTTTGTTTTTATTATATTTAAGACTTCCATCGACAGAGCTCCGATAGCCTAATGGCTAGACCGTTGGGTTCCTAGCGCGTGGTACTGGGTTCGAGTCCCGGCCGGAAAGGAAATCTTAAACGCAAATATTTTTTTCTAATTTTATAATTCTTTTTTTTTTATTTTTCCCTTTTGCGAAGTCAGTCAGTCAGTCTGACAGTCAATCATTCAAGCACTCAGTCATTCAGTCTCAGTCAGTCAGTCCAGTCACTCAGTCACTCAGTCAGTCAGTTAGTCCTTCAGCCAGTCAGTCAAGCAGTCACTCATTTAGTCTCAGTCAGTCAGTCATTCAGTCAGTCAGTCAGTCAGGCAGTCAGTCAGTCAGTCAGTCGGTCAGTCCTGTGCAGTCAGTTAGTCACTAAAGCAGTCAGTCAGTCAGTCAGTCAGTCCAGTCCAGTCTCAGTCAGTCAGTCAGTCAGTCTCGGTCAGTCAGTCAGTCAGTCATTCAGTCAGTCAGTCAGTCAGGCAGTCAGTCAGTCGGTCAGCCTTATTCAGTCAGTCTGTCAGTCAGTCAGTCAGTCAGCCTTATTCAGTCAGTCTGTCAGTCATCCTTATTCAGTCAGTCTGTCAGTCAGTCAGTCGGTCAGTCCTGTCCAGTCAGTTAGTCAGTCAAGCAGTCAGTCAGGTAGTCAAGCAGTCAGTCAGTCATTTAGTCATTCAGTCAGTCAGTGAAATAGCCAGTCAGAGAGTCAAGCAGTCAGTCAGTCAGTCTCAGTCAGTCAGTTAGTCAGTCAGTCAGTCAGTCAGTCAGTCAGTCCAGTCTCAGTCAGTCAGGCAGTTAGTCAGTCAGTCTCGGTCAGTCAGTGAGTCAGTCAGTCAGTATCAGTCAGTCAGTGAGTCAGTCTGTCAGTCAGGCAGTATCAGTCAGGCAGTAAGACTCCGCTCGACAGAACTCCGATAGCCTAATGGCTAGACCGCTGGTCTTCCAAGCGAGTGGCCTGGGTTCGAGTCCCAGCCGGAGCGAATATCTTCAATGTATATATTTCTTTTCTAATTTGAAAATTCTTTTTTTTTCAATTTCTTTCCTTTGCAATTATTGATTATTTATGTAGGGAAGAAAATTCTGAGTCAGTTTAATTTTTCGACACGAAGATTTCAAAGTGTTTAAATAAACAATTACCAAGGTGCATTTTTTGTTTTTATTATATTTAAAACTCCCACCGACAGAGCTCCCGTAGACTAATGGCTAGAGTGTTAGGCTTCCAAGCGAGTGGCCCTGGGTTCGAGTCCCAGCCTGAACGAAAATCTTCAATGTATACTTTTAGTTTCTAATTTGAAATTTCTTCTTCTTTTTTTTTAATTTTTCTCTTTTGCGAATATTGATTATTTATGTAGGGAGAAAAATTCTGAGTCAGTTTAATTATTCGACCTGTAAATTTCAAAGTGTTTGAATCAATAATTACCAAGGTGCATTTTTTGTTTTTATTATATTTAAGACTTCCATCGACAGAGCTCCGATAGCCTAATGGCTAGACCGTTGGGTTCCTAGCGCGTGGTACTGGGTTCGAGTCCCGGCCGGAAAGGAAATCTTAAACGCAAATATTTTTTTCTAATTTTATAATTCTTTTTTTTTTATTTTTCCCTTTTGCGAAGTCAGTCAGTCAGTCTGACAGTCAATCATTCAAGCACTCAGTCATTCAGTCTCAGTCAGTCAGTCCAGTCACTCAGTCACTCAGTCAGTCAGTTAGTCCTTCAGCCAGTCAGTCAAGCAGTCACTCATTTAGTCTCAGTCAGTCAGTCATTCAGTCAGTCAGTCAGTCAGGCAGTCAGTCAGTCAGTCAGTCGGTCAGTCCTGTGCAGTCAGTTAGTCACTAAAGCAGTCAGTCAGTCAGTCAGTCAGTCCAGTCCAGTCTCAGTCAGTCAGTCAGTCAGTCTCGGTCAGTCAGTCAGTCAGTCATTCAGTCAGTCAGTCAGTCAGGCAGTCAGTCAGTCGGTCAGCCTTATTCAGTCAGTCTGTCAGTCAGTCAGTCAGTCAGCCTTATTCAGTCAGTCTGTCAGTCATCCTTATTCAGTCAGTCTGTCAGTCAGTCAGTCGGTCAGTCCTGTCCAGTCAGTTAGTCAGTCAAGCAGTCAGTCAGGTAGTCAAGCAGTCAGTCAGTCATTTAGTCATTCAGTCAGTCAGTGAAATAGCCAGTCAGAGAGTCAAGCAGTCAGTCAGTCAGTCTCAGTCAGTCAGTTAGTCAGTCAGTCAGTCAGTCAGTCAGTCAGTCCAGTCTCAGTCAGTCAGGCAGTTAGTCAGTCAGTCTCGGTCAGTCAGTGAGTCAGTCAGTCAGTATCAGTCAGTCAGTGAGTCAGTCTGTCAGTCAGGCAGTATCAGTCAGGCAGTAAGACTCCGCTCGACAGAACTCCGATAGCCTAATGGCTAGACCGCTGGTCTTCCAAGCGAGTGGCCTGGGTTCGAGTCCCAGCCGGAGCGAATATCTTCAATGTATATATTTCTTTTCTAATTTGAAAATTCTTTTTTTTTCAATTTCTTTCCTTTGCAATTATTGATTATTTATGTAGGGAAGAAAATTCTGAGTCAGTTTAATTTTTCGACACGAAGATTTCAAAGTGTTTAAATAAACAATTACCAAGGTGCATTTTTTGTTTTTATTATATTTAAAACTCCCACCGACAGAGCTCCCGTAGACTAATGGCTAGAGTGTTAGGCTTCCAAGCGAGTGGCCCTGGGTTCGAGTCCCAGCCTGAACGAAAATCTTCAATGTATACTTTTAGTTTCTAATTTGAAATTTCTTCTTCTTTTTTTTTAATTTTTCTCTTTTGCGAATATTGATTATTTATGTAGGGAGAAAAATTCTGAGTCAGTTTAATTATTCGACCTGTAAATTTCAAAGTGTTTGAATCAATAATTACCAAGGTGCATTTTTTGTTTTTATTATATTTAAGACTTCCATCGACAGAGCACCGATAGCCTAATGGCTAGACCGTTGGGTTCCTAGCGCGTGGTACTGGGTTCGAGTCCCGGCCGGAAAGGAAATCTTAAATGCAAATATTTTTTTCTAATTTTATAATTCTTTTTTTTTTATTTTTCCCTTTTGCGAAGTCAGTCAGTCAGTCTGACAGTCAATCAGTCAAGCACTCAGTCATTCAGTCTCAGTCAGTCAGTCCAGTCAGTCAGTCACTCAGTCAGTCAGTTAGTCCTTCAGCCAGTCAGTCAAGCAGTCAGTCATTTTGTCTCAGTCAGTCAGTCATTCAGTCAGTCAGTCAGTCAGGCAGTCAGTCAGTCAGTCAGTCGGTCAGTCCTGTGCAGTCAGTTAGTCACTAAAGCAGTCAGTCAGTCAGTCCAGTCCAGTCTCAGTCAGTCAGTCAGTCAGTCTCGGTCAGTCAGTCAGTCAGTCATTCAGTCAGTCACTCAGTCAGGCAGTCAGTCAGTCGGTCAGCCTTATTCAGTCAGTCTGTCAGTCAGTCAGTCAGTCAGCCTTATTCAGTCAGTCTGTCAGTCATCCTTATTCAGTCAGTCTGTCAGTCAGTCAGTCGGTCAGTCCTGTCCAGTCAGTTAGTCAGTCAAGCAGTCAGTCAGGTAGTCAAGCAGTCAGTCAGTCAGTGTCAGTCAGTCATTTAGTCATTCAGTCAGTCAGTGAAATAGCCAGTCAGAGAGTCAAGCAGTCAGTCAGTCAGTCTCAGTCAGTCAGTTAGTCAGTCAGTCAGTCAGTCAGTCCAGTCTCAGTCAGTCAGGCAGTTAGTCAGTCAGTCTTGGTCAGTCAGTGAGTCAGTCAGTCAGTATCAGTCAGTCAGTGAGTCAGTCTGTCAGTCAGGCAGTATCAGTCAGGCAGTAAGACTCCGTTTGACAGAACTCCGATAGCCTAATGGCTAGACCGCTGGTCTTCCAAGCGAGTGGCCTGGGTTCGAGTCCAAGCCGGAGCGAATATCTTCAATGTATATATTTCTTTTCTAATTTGAAAATTCTTTTTTTTTTCAATTTCTTTCCTTTGCAATTATTGATTATTTATGTAGGGAAGAAAATTCTGAGTCAGTTTAATTTTTCGACACAAAGATTTCAAAGTGTTTAAATAAACAATTACCAAGGTGCATTTTTTGTTTTCTTTATATTTAAAACTCCCACCGACAGAGCTCCCATAGACTAATGGCTAGAGTAATAGGCTTCCAAGCGAGTGGCCCTGGGTTCGAGTCCCAGCCTGAACGAAAATCTTCAATGTATACTTTTAGTTTCTAATTTGAAATTTCTTCTTCTTTTTTTTTTAATTTTTCTCTTTTGCGAATATTGATTATTTATGTAGGGAGAAAAATTCTGAGTCAGTTTAATTATTCGACCTGTAAATTTCAAAGTGTTTGAATCAATAATTACCAAGGTGCATTTTTTGTTTTTATTATATTTAAGACTTCCATCGACAGAGCTCCGATAGCCTAATGGCTAGACCGTTGGGTTCCTAGCGCGTGGTACTGGGTTCGAGTCCCGGCCGGAAAGGAAATCTTAAATGCAAATATTTTTTTCTAATTTTATAATTCTTTTTTTTTTATTTTTCCCTTTTGCGAAGTCAGTCAGTCAGTCTGACAGTCAATCAGTCAAGCACTCAGTCATTCAGTCTCAGTCAGTCACTCAGTCACTCAGTCAGTCAGTTAGTCCTTTAGCCAGTCAGTCAAGCAGTCAGTCATTTAGTCTCAGTCAGTCAGTCATTCAGTCAGTCAGTCAGTCAGGCAGTCAGTCAGTCAGTCAGTCGGTCAGTCCTGTGCAGTCAGTTAGTCAATAAAGCAGTCAGTCAGTCTCAGTCAGTCAGTCAGTCAGTCAGTCCAGTCCAGTCTCAGTCAGTCAGTCAGTCAGTCTCGGTCAGTCAGTCAGTCAGTCATTCAGTCAGTCAGTCAGTCAGGCAGTCAGTCAGTCGGTCAGCCTTATTCAGTCAGTCTGTCAGGCAGTCAGTCAGTCAGCCTTATTCAGTCAGTCTGTCAGTCATCCTTATTCAGTCAGTCTGTCAGTCAGTCAGTCGGTCAGTCCTGTCCAGTCAGTTAGTCAGTCAAGCAGTCAGTCAGGTAGTCAAGCAGTCAGTCAGTCAGTGTCAGTCAGTCATTTAGTCATTCAGTCAGTCAGTGAAATAGCCAGTCAGAGAGTCAAGCAGTCAGTCAGTCAGTCTCAGTCAGTCAGTTAGTCAGTCAGTCAGTCAGTCAGTCCAGTCTCAGTCAGTCAGGCAGTTAGTCAGTCAGTCTCGGTCAGTCAGTGAGTCAGTCAGTCCAGTCTCAGTCAGTCAGGCAGTTAGTCAGTCAGTCTCGGTCAGTCAGTCAGTATCAGTCAGTCAGTGAGTCAGTCTGTCAGTCAGGCAGTATCAGTCAGGCAGTAAGACTCCGCTCGACAGAACTCCGATAGCCTAATGGCTAGACCGCTGGTCTTCCAAGCGAGTGGCCTGGGTTCGAGTCCCAGCCGGAGCGAATATCTTCAATGTATATATTTCTTTTCTAATTTGAAAATTCCTTTTTTTTCAATTTCTTTCCTTTGCAATTATTGATTATTTATGTAGGGAAGAAAATTCTGAGTCAGTTTAATTTTTCGACACGAAGATTTCAAAGTGTTTAAATAAACAATTACCAAGGTGCATTTTTTGTTTTTATTATATTTAAAACTCCCACCGACAGAGCTCCCGTAGACTAATGGCTAGAGTGTTAGGCTTCCAAGCGAGTGGCCCTGGGTTCGAGTCCCAGCCTGAACGAAAATCTTCAATGTATACTTTTAGTTTCTAATTTGAAATTTCTTCTTCTTTTTTTTTAATTTTTCTCTTTTGCGAATATTGATTATTTATGTAGGGAGAAAAATTCTGAGTCAGTTTAATTATTCGACCTGTAAATTTCAAAGTGTTTGAATCAATAATTACCAAGGTGCATTTTTTGTTTTTATTATATTTAAGACTTCCATCGACAGAGCACCGATAGCCTAATGGCTAGACCGTTGGGTTCCTAGCGCGTGGTACTGGGTTCGAGTCCCGGCCGGAAAGGAAATCTTAAATGCAAATATTTTTTTCTAATTTTATAATTCTTTTTTTTTATTTTTCCCTTTTGCGAAGTCAGTCAGTCAGTCTGACAGTCAATCAGTCAAGCACTCAGTCATTCAGTCTCAGTCAGTCAGTCCAGTCAGTCAGTCACTCAGTCAGTCAGTTAGTCCTTCAGCCAGTCAGTCAAGCAGTCAGTCATTTAGTCTCAGTCAGTCAGTCATTCAGTCAGTCAGTCAGTCAGGCAGTCAGTCAGTCAGTCAGTCGGTCAGTCCTGTGCAGTCAGTTAGTCACTAAAGCAGTCAGTCAGTCTCAGTCAGTCAGTCAGTCCAGTCCAGTCTCAGTCAGTCAGTCAGTCAGTCTCGGTCAGTCAGTCAGTCAGTCATTCAGTCAGTCAGTCATTCAGTCAGTCAGTCAGTCAGGCAGTCCGTCAGTCGGTCAGCCTTATTCAGTCAGTCTGTCTGTCGGTCAGTCAGTCAGCCTTATTCAGTCAGTCTGTCAGTCATCCTTATTCAGTTAGTCTGTCAGTCAGTCAGTCGGTCAGTCCTGTCCAGTCAGTCGGTCAGTCCTGTCCAGTCAGTCAGGTAGTCAAGCAGTCAGTCAGTCAGTGTCAGTCAGTCATTTAGTCATTCAGTCAGTCAGTGAAATAGCCAGTCAGAGAGTCAAGCAGTCAGTCAGTCAGTCTCAGTCAGTCAGTTAGTCAGTCAGTCAGTCAGTCAGTCAGTCAGTCAGTCCAGTCTCAGTCAGTCAGGCAGTTAGTCAGTCAGTCTCGGTCAGTCAGTGAGTCAATCAGTCAGTATCAGTCAGTCAGTGAGTCAGTCTGTCAGTCAGGCAGTATCAGTCAGGCAGTAAGACTCCGCTCGACAGAACTCCGATAGCCTAATGGCTAGACCGCTGGTCTTCCAAGCGAGTGGCCTGGGTTCGAGTCCCAGCCGGAGCGAATATCTTCAATGAATATATTTCTTTTCTAAATTGAAAATTCTTTTTTTTTCAATTTCTTTCCTTTGCAATTATTGATTATTTATGTAGGGAAGAAAATTCTGAGTCAGTTTAATTTTTCGACACGAAGATTTCAAAGTGTTTAAATAAACAATTACCAAGGTTCATTTTTTGTTTTTATTATATTTAAAACTCCCACCGACAGAGCTCCCATAGACTAATGGCTAGAGTGTTAGGCTTCCAAGCGAGTGGCCCTGGGTTCGAGTCCCAGCCTGAACGAAAATCATCAATGTATACTTTTAGTTTCTAATTTGAAATTTCTTCTTCTTTTTTTTTTTAATTTTTCTCTTTTGCGAATATTGATTATTTATGTAGGGAGAAAAATTCTGAGTCAGTTTAATTATTCGACCTGTAAATTTCAAAGTGTTTGCATCAATAATTACCAAGGTGCATTTTTTGTTTTTATTATATTTAAGACTTCCATCGACAGAGCTCCGATAGCCTAATGGCTAGACCGTTGGGTTCCTAGCGCGTGGTACTGGGTTCGAGTCCCGGCCGGAAAGGAAATCTTAAATGCAAATATTTTTTTCTAATTTTATAATTCTTTTTTTTTATTTTTCTCTTTTGCGAAGTCAGTCAGTCAGTCTGACAGTCAATCAGTCAAGCACTCAGTCATTCAGTCTCAGTCAGTCAGTCCAGTCAGTCAGTCACTCAGTCAGTCAGTTAGTCCTTCAGCCAGTCAGTCAAGCAGTCAGTCATTTAGTCTCAGTCAGTCAGTCATTCAGTCAGTCAGTCAGTCAGTCGGTCAGTCATGTGCAGTCAGTTAGTCACTAAAGCAGTCAGTCAGTCTCAGTCAGTCAGTCAGTCAGTCAGTCCAGTCCAGTCTCAGTCAGTCAGTCAGTCAGTCTCGGTCAGTCAGTCAGACAGTCATTCAGTCAGTCAGTCAGTCAGGCAGTCAGTCAGTCGGTCAGCCTTATTCAGTCAGTCTGCCAGTCAGTCAGTCAGTCAGCCTTATTCAGTCAGTCTGTCAGTCATCCTTATTCAGTCAGTCTGTCAGTCAGTCAGTCGGTCAGTCCTGTCCAGTCAGTTAGTCAGTCAAGCAGTCAGTCAGGTAGTCAAGCAGTCAGTCAGTCAGTGTCAGTCAGTCATTTAGTCATTCAGTCAGTCAGTGAAATAGACAGTCAGAGAGTCAAGCAGTCAGTCAGTCAGTCTCAGTCAGTCCAGTCTCAGTCAGTCAGGCAGTTAGTCAGTCAGTCTCGGTCAGTCAGTGAGTCAGTCAGTCAGTATCAGTCAGTCAGTGAGTCAGTCTGTCAGTCAGGCAGTCAGGCAGTCAGTCAGTCGGTCAGCCTTATTCATTCAGTCTGTCAGTCAGTCAGTCAGTCAGCCTTATTCAGTCAGTCTGTCAGTCATCCTTATTCAGTCAGTCTGTCAGTCAGTCAGTCGGTCAGTCCTGTCCAGTCAGTTAGTCAGTCAAGCACTCAGTCAGGTAGTCAAGCAGTCAGTCAGTCAGTGTCAGTCAGTCATTTAGTCATTCAGTCAGTCAGTGAAATAGCCAGTCAGAGAGTCAAGCAGTCAGTCAGTTAGTCAGTCAGTCAGTCAGTCAGTCAGTCAGTCTCGGTCAGTCAGTGAGTCAGTCAGTCAGTATCAGCATTGCATTTAAGATTTCCTTTCCGGCTGGGATTTGAACCCAGGGCGACACTCATGGAAGCCCAACGCTCTCAGTCAGTCAGTCAGTCAGTCAGTCCAGTCCAGTCTCAGTCAGTCAGTCAGTCAGTCTCGGTCAGTCAGTCAGACAGTCATTCAGTCAGTCAGGCAGTCAGTCAGTCGGTCAGCCTTATTCAGTCAGTCTGCCAGTCAGTCAGTCAGTCAGCCTTATTCAGTCAGTCTGTCGGTCATCCTTATTCAGTCAGTCTGTCAGTCAGTCAGTCGGTCAGTCCTGTCCAGTCAGTTAGTCAGTCAAGCAGTCAGTCAGGTAGTCAAGCAGTCAGTCAGTCAGTGTCAGTCAGTCATTTAGTCATTCAGTCAGTCAGTGAAATAGCCAGTCAGAGAGTCAAGCAGTCAGTCAGTCAGTCTCAGTCAGTCAGTTAGTCAGTCAGTCAGTCAGTCAGTCAGGCAGTTAGTCAGTCAGTCTCGGTCAGTCAGTGAGTCAGTCAGTCAGTATCAGTCAGTCAGTGAGTCAGTCTGTCAGTCAGGCAGTATCAGTCAGGCAGTAAGACTCCGCTCGACAGAACTCCGATAGCCTAATGGCTAGACCGCTGGTCTTCAAAGCGAGTGGCCTGGGTTCGAGTCCCAGCCGGAGCGAATATCTTCAATGTATATATTTCTTTTCTAATTTGAAAATTCTTTTTTTTTTTCAATTTCTTTCCTTTGCAATTATTGATTATTTATGTAGGGAAGAAAATTCTGAGTCAGTTTAATTTTTCGACACGAAGATTTCAAAGTGTTTAAATAAACAATTACCAAGGTGCATTTTTTGTTTTTATTATATTTAAAACTCCCACCGACAGAGCTCCCATAGACTAATGGCTAGAGTGTTAGGCTTCCAAGCGAGTGGCCCTGGGTTCGAGTCCCAGCCTGAACGAAAATCTTCAATGTATACTTTTAGTTTCTAATTTGAAATTTCTTCTTCTTTCTTTTTTAATTTTTCTCTTTTGCGAATATTGATTATTTATGTAGGGAGAAAAATTCTGAGTCAGTTTAATTATTCGACCTGTAAATTTCAAAGTGTTTGAATCAATAATTACCAAGGTGCATTTTTTGTTTTTATTATATTTAAGACTTCCATCGACAGAGCTCCGATAGCCAAATGGCTAGACCGTTGGGTTCCAAGCGCGTGGTACTGGGTTCGAGTCCCGGCCGGAACGAAAATCTTCCATGTATATATTTCTCTTCTAATTTGAAAATTTTTTTTTTCTCAATTTCTTTCTTTTGCAAATATGGATTATTTATGTACGGAAGAAAATTCTGAGTCAGTTTAATCATTCGACCTTTAGATTTCAAAGATTTTAGATCAATAATTACTAAGGTGCATTTTTTGTTTTTATTATAATTAAGACACCGATCAACAGAGATCCGATAGTATATTGGCGAGAGCGTTGGGCTTCCATGAGTGTCGCCCTGGGTTCAAATCCCAGCCGGAAAGGAAATCTTAAATGCAAATATTTTTTTCTAATTTTATAATTCTTTTTTTTTTTATTTTTTCCTTTTGCGAAGTCAGTCAGTCAGTCTGACAGTCAATCAGTCAAGCACTCAGTCATTCAGTCTCAGTCAGTCAGTCCAGTCAGTCAGTCACTCAGTCAGTCAGTTAGTCCTTCAGCCAGTCAGTCAAGCAGTCAGTCATTTAGTCTCAGTCAGTCAGTCATTCAGTCAGTCAGTCAGTCAGTCAGTCCTGTGCAGTCAGTTAGTCACTAAAACAGTCAGTCAGTCTCAGTCAGTCAGACAGTCAGTCAGTCCAGTCCAGTCTCAGTCAGTCAGTCAGTCAGTCTCGGTCAGTCAGTCAGTCAGTCATTCAGTCAGTCAGTCAGTCAGGCAGTCAGTCAGTCGGTCAGCCTTATTCAGTCAGTCAGGCAGTCAGTCAGTCGGTCAGCCTTATTCAGTCAGTCTGTCAGTCAGTCTGTCAGTCAGTCCTGTCCAGTCAGTCAGGTAGTCAAGCAGTCAGTCAGTCAGTGTCAGTCAGTCATTTAGTCATTCAGTCAGTCAGTGAAATAGCCAGTCAGAGAGTCAAGCAGTCAGTCAGTCAGTCTCAGTCAGTCAGTTAGTCAGTCAGTCAGTCAGTCAGTCAGTCAGTCCAGTCTCAGTCAGTCAGGCAGTTAGTCAGTCAGTCTCGGTCAGTCAGTGAGTCAGTCAGTCAGTATCAGTCAGTCAGTGAGTCAGTCTGTCAGTCAGGCAGTATCAGTCAGGCAGTAAGACTCCGCTCGACAGAACTCCGATAGCCTAATGGCTAGACCGCTGGTCTTCCAAGCGAGTGGCCTGGGTTCGAGTCCCAGCCGGAGCGAATATCTTCAATGTATATATTTCTTTTCTAATTTGAAAATTCTTTTTTTTTTCAATTTCTTTCCTTTGCAATTATTGATTATTTATGTAGGGAAGAAAATTCTGAGTCAGTTTAATTTTTCGACACGAAGATTTCAAAGTGTTCAAATAAACAATTACCAAGGTGCATTTTTTGTTTTTATTATATTTAAAACTCCCACCGATAGAGCTCCCATAGACTAATGGCTAGAGTGTTAGGCTTCCAAGCGAGTGGCCCTGGGTTCGAGTCCCAGCCTGAACGAAAATCTTCAATGTATACTTTTAGTTTCTAATTTGAAATTTCTTCTTCTTTTTTTTTAATTTTTCTCTTTTGCGAATATTGATTATTTATGTAGGGAGAAAAATTCTGAGTCAGTTTAATTATTCGACCTGTAAATTTCAAAGTGTTTGAATCAATAATTACCAAGGTGCATTTTTTTTTATTATATTTAAGACTTCCATCGACAGAGCTCCGATAGCCTAATGGCTAGACCGTTGGGTTTCTAGCGCGTGGTACTGGGTTCGAGTCCCGGCCGGAAAGGAAATCTTAAATGCAAATATTATTTTCTAATTTTATAATTCTTTTTTTTTTATTTTTCCCTTTTGCGAAGTCAGTCAGTCAGTCTGACAGTCAATCGGTCAAGCAGTCAGTCATTCAGTCTCAGTCAGTCAGTCCAGTCAGTCAGTCACTCAGTCAGTCAGTTAGTCCTTCAGCCAGTCAGTCAAGCAGTCAGTCATTTAGTCTCAGTCAGTCAGTCATTCAGTCAGTCAGTCAGTCAGGCAGTCAGTCAGTCAGTCAGTCGGTCAGTCCTGTGCAGTCAGTTAGTCACTAAAGCAGTCAGTCAGTCAGTCAGTCAGTCCAGTCCAGTCTCAGTCAGTCAGTCAGTCAGTCTCGGTCAGTCAGTCAGTCAGTCATTCAGTCAGTCAGTCAGTCAGGCAGTCAGTCAGTCGGTCAGCCTTATTCAGTCAGTCTGTCAGTCAGTCAGTCAGTCAGCCTTATTCAGTCAGTCTGTCAGTCATCCTTATTCAGTCAGTCTGTCAGTCAGTCAGTCGGTCAGTCCTGTCCAGTCAGTTAGTCAGTCAAGCAGTCAGTCAGGTAGTCAAGCAGTCAGTCAGTCAGTGTCAGTCAGTCATTTAGTCATTCAGTCAGTCAGTGAAATAGCCAGTCAGAGAGTCAAGCAGTCAGTCAGTCAGTCTCAGTCAGTCAGTCAGTCAGTCAGTCAGTCCAGTCTCAGTCAGTCAGGCAGTTAGTCAGTCAGTCTCGGTCAGTCAGTGAGTCAGTCAGTCAGTATCAGTCAGTCAGTGAGTCAGTCTGTCAGTCAGGCAGTATCAGTCAGGCAGTAAGACTCCGCTCGACAGAACTCCGATAGCCTAATGGCTAGACCGCTGGTCTTCCAAGCGAGTGGCCTGGGTTCGAGTCCCAGCCGGAGCGAATATCTTCAATGTATATATTTCTTTTCTAATTTGAAAATTCTTTTTTTTTCAATTTCTTTCCTTTGCAATTATTGATTATTTATGTAGGGAAGAAAATTCTGAGTCAGTTTAATTTTTCGACACGAAGATTTCAAAGTGTTTAAATAAACAATTACCAAGGTGCATTTTTTGTTTTTATTATATTTAAAACTCCCACTGACAGAGCTCCCATAGACTAATGGCTAGAGTAATAGGCTTCCAAGCGAGTGGCCCTGGGTTCGAGTCTCAGCCTGAACGAAAATCTTCAATGTATACTTTTAGTTTTTAATTTGAAATTTCTTCTTCTTTTTTTTTTAATTTTTCTCTTTTGCGAATATTGATTATTTATGTAGGGAGAAAAATTCTGAGTCAGTTTAATTATTCGACCTGTAAATTTCAAAGTGTTTGAATCAATAATTACCAAGGTGCATTTTTTGTTTTTATTATATTTAAGACTTCCATCGACAGAGCTCCGATAGCCTAATGGCTAGACCGTTGGGTTCCTAGCGCGTGGTACTGGGTTCGAGTCCCGGCCGGAAAGGAAATCTTAAACGCAAATATTTTTTTCTAATTTTATAATTCTTTTTTTTTTATTTTTCCCTTTTGCGAAGTCAGTCAGTCAGTCTGACAGTCAATCATTCAAGCACTCAGTCATTCAGTCTCAGTCAGTCAGTCCAGTCACTCAGTCACTCAGTCAGTCAGTTAGTCCTTCAGCCAGTCAGTCAAGCAGTCACTCATTTAGTCTCAGTCAGTCAGTCATTCAGTCAGTCAGTCAGTCAGGCAGTCAGTCAGTCAGTCAGTCGGTCAGTCCTGTGCAGTCAGTTAGTCACTAAAGCAGTCAGTCAGTCAGTCAGTCAGTCCAGTCCAGTCTCAGTCAGTCAGTCAGTCAGTCTCGGTCAGTCAGTCAGTCAGTCATTCAGTCAGTCAGTCAGTCAGGCAGTCAGTCAGTCGGTCAGCCTTATTCAGTCAGTCTGTCAGTCAGTCAGTCAGTCAGCCTTATTCAGTCAGTCTGTCAGTCATCCTTATTCAGTCAGTCTGTCAGTCAGTCAGTCGGTCAGTCCTGTCCAGTCAGTTAGTCAGTCAAGCAGTCAGTCAGGTAGTCAAGCAGTCAGTCAGTCATTTAGTCATTCAGTCAGTCAGTGAAATAGCCAGTCAGAGAGTCAAGCAGTCAGTCAGTCAGTCTCAGTCAGTCAGTTAGTCAGTCAGTCAGTCAGTCAGTCAGTCAGTCCAGTCTCAGTCAGTCAGGCAGTTAGTCAGTCAGTCTCGGTCAGTCAGTGAGTCAGTCAGTCAGTATCAGTCAGTCAGTGAGTCAGTCTGTCAGTCAGGCAGTATCAGTCAGGCAGTAAGACTCCGCTCGACAGAACTCCGATAGCCTAATGGCTAGACCGCTGGTCTTCCAAGCGAGTGGCCTGGGTTCGAGTCCCAGCCGGAGCGAATATCTTCAATGTATATATTTCTTTTCTAATTTGAAAATTCTTTTTTTTTCAATTTCTTTCCTTTGCAATTATTGATTATTTATGTAGGGAAGAAAATTCTGAGTCAGTTTAATTTTTCGACACGAAGATTTCAAAGTGTTTAAATAAACAATTACCAAGGTGCATTTTTTGTTTTTATTATATTTAAAACTCCCACCGACAGAGCTCCCGTAGACTAATGGCTAGAGTGTTAGGCTTCCAAGCGAGTGGCCCTGGGTTCGAGTCCCAGCCTGAACGAAAATCTTCAATGTATACTTTTAGTTTCTAATTTGAAATTTCTTCTTCTTTTTTTTTAATTTTTCTCTTTTGCGAATATTGATTATTTACGTAGGGAGAAAAATTCTGAGTCAGTTTAATTATTCGACCTGTAAATTTCAAAGTGTTTGAATCAATAATTACCAAGGTGCATTTTTTGTTTTTATTATATTTAAGACTTCCATCGACAGAGCACCGATAGCCTAATGGCTAGACCGTTGGGTTCCTAGCGCGTGGTACTGGGTTCGAGTCCCGGCCGGAAAGGAAATCTTAAATGCAAATATTTTTTTCTAATTTTATAATTCTTTTTTTTTTATTTTTCCCTTTTGCGAAGTCAGTCAGTCAGTCTGACAGTCAATCAGTCAAGCACTCAGTCATTCAGTCTCAGTCAGTCAGTCCAGTCAGTCAGTCACTCAGTCAGTCAGTTAGTCCTTCAGCCAGTCAGTCAAGCAGTCAGTCATTTTGTCTCAGTCAGTCAGTCATTCAGTCAGTCAGTCAGTCAGGCAGTCAGTCAGTCAGTCAGTCGGTCAGTCCTGTGCAGTCAGTTAGTCACTAAAGCAGTCAGTCAGTCAGTCCAGTCCAGTCTCAGTCAGTCAGTCAGTCAGTCTCGGTCAGTCAGTCAGTCAGTCATTCAGTCAGTCACTCAGTCAGGCAGTCAGTCAGTCGGTCAGCCTTATTCAGTCAGTCTGTCAGTCAGTCAGTCAGTCAGCCTTATTCAGTCAGTCTGTCAGTCATCCTTATTCAGTCAGTCTGTCAGTCAGTCAGTCGGTCAGTCCTGTCCAGTCAGTTAGTCAGTCAAGCAGTCAGTCAGGTAGTCAAGCAGTCAGTCAGTCAGTGTCAGTCAGTCATTTAGTCATTCAGTCAGTCAGTGAAATAGCCAGTCAGAGAGTCAAGCAGTCAGTCAGTCAGTCTCAGTCAGTCAGTTAGTCAGTCAGTCAGTCAGTCAGTCCAGTCTCAGTCAGTCAGGCAGTTAGTCAGTCAGTCTCGGTCAGTCAGTGAGTCAGTCAGTCAGTATCAGTCAGTCAGTGAGTCAGTCTGTCAGTCAGGCAGTATCAGTCAGGCAGTAAGACTCCGTTTGACAGAACTCCGATAGCCTAATGGCTAGACCGCTGGTCTTCCAAGCGAGTGGCCTGGGTTCGAGTCCAAGCCGGAGCGAATATCTTCAATGTATATATTTCTTTTCTAATTTGAAAATTCTTTTTTTTTTCAATTTCTTTCCTTTGCAATTATTGATTATTTATGTAGGGAAGAAAATTCTGAGTCAGTTTAATTTTTCGACACAAAGATTTCAAAGTGTTTAAATAAACAATTACCAAGGTGCATTTTTTGTTTTCTTTATATTTAAAACTCCCACCGACAGAGCTCCCATAGACTAATGGCTAGAGTAATAGGCTTCCAAGCGAGTGGCCCTGGGTTCGAGTCCCAGCCTGAACGAAAATCTTCAATGTATACTTTTAGTTTCTAATTTGAAATTTCTTCTTCTTTTTTTTTTAATTTTTCTCTTTTGCGAATATTGATTATTTATGTAGGGAGAAAAATTCTGAGTCAGTTTAATTATTCGACCTGTAAATTTCAAAGTGTTTGAATCAATAATTACCAAGGTGCATTTTTTGTTTTTATTATATTTAAGACTTCCATCGACAGAGCTCCGATAGCCTAATGGCTAGACCGTTGGGTTCCTAGCGCGTGGTACTGGGTTCGAGTCCCGGCCGGAAAGGAAATCTTAAATGCAAATATTTTTTTCTAATTTTATAATTCTTTTTTTTTTATTTTTCCCTTTTGCGAAGTCAGTCAGTCAGTCTGACAGTCAATCAGTCAAGCACTCAGTCATTCAGTCTCAGTCAGTCAGTCCAGTCACTCAGTCACTCAGTCAGTCAGTTAGTCCTTTAGCCAGTCAGTCAAGCAGTCAGTCATTTAGTCTCAGTCAGTCAGTCATTCAGTCAGTCAGTCAGTCAGGCAGTCAGTCAGTCAGTCAGTCGGTCAGTCCTGTGCAGTCAGTTAGTCAATAAAGCAGTCAGTCAGTCTCAGTCAGTCAGTCAGTCAGTCAGTCCAGTCCAGTCTCAGTCAGTCAGTCAGTCAGTCTCGGTCAGTCAGTCAGTCAGTCATTCAGTCAGTCAGTCAGTCAGGCAGTCAGTCAGTCGGTCAGCCTTATTCAGTCAGTCTGTCAGGCAGTCAGTCAGTCAGCCTTATTCAGTCAGTCTGTCAGTCATCCTTATTCAGTCAGTCTGTCAGTCAGTCAGTCGGTCAGTCCTGTCCAGTCAGTTAGTCAGTCAAGCAGTCAGTCAGGTAGTCAAGCAGTCAGTCAGTCAGTGTCAGTCAGTCATTTAGTCATTCAGTCAGTCAGTGAAATAGCCAGTCAGAGAGTCAAGCAGTCAGTCAGTCAGTCTCAGTCAGTCAGTTAGTCAGTCAGTCAGTCAGTCAGTCAGTCAGTCCAGTCTCAGTCAGTCAGGCAGTTAGTCAGTCAGTCTCGGTCAGTCAGTGAGTCAGTCAGTCCAGTCTCAGTCAGTCAGGCAGTTAGTCAGTCAGTCTCGGTCAGTCAGTCAGTATCAGTCAGTCAGTGAGTCAGTCTGTCAGTCAGGCAGTATCAGTCAGGCAGTAAGACTCCGCTCGACAGAACTCCGATAGCCTAATGGCTAGACCGCTGGTCTTCCAAGCGAGTGGCCTGGGTTCGAGTCCCAGCCGGAGCGAATATCTTCAATGTATATATTTCTTTTCTAATTTGAAAATTCCTTTTTTTTCAATTTCTTTCCTTTGCAATTATTGATTATTTATGTAGGGAAGAAAATTCTGAGTCAGTTTAATTTTTCGACACGAAGATTTCAAAGTGTTTAAATAAACAATTACCAAGGTGCATTTTTTGTTTTTATTATATTTAAAACTCCCACCGACAGAGCTCCCGTAGACTAATGGCTAGAGTGTTAGGCTTCCAAGCGAGTGGCCCTGGGTTCGAGTCCCAGCCTGAACGAAAATCTTCAATGTATACTTTTAGTTTCTAATTTGAAATTTCTTCTTCTTTTTTTTTAATTTTTCTCTTTTGCGAATATTGATTATTTATGTAGGGAGAAAAATTCTGAGTCAGTTTAATTATTCGACCTGTAAATTTCAAAGTGTTTGAATCAATAATTACCAAGGTGCATTTTTTGTTTTTATTATATTTAAGACTTCCATCGACAGAGCACCGATAGCCTAATGGCTAGACCGTTGGGTTCCTAGCGCGTGGTACTGGGTTCGAGTCCCGGCCGGAAAGGAAATCTTAAATGCAAATATTTTTTTCTAATTTTATAATTCTTTTTTTTTATTTTTCCCTTTTGCGAAGTCAGTCAGTCAGTCTGACAGTCAATCAGTCAAGCACTCAGTCATTCAGTCTCAGTCAGTCAGTCCAGTCAGTCAGTCACTCAGTCAGTCAGTTAGTCCTTCAGCCAGTCAGTCAAGCAGTCAGTCATTTAGTCTCAGTCAGTCAGTCATTCAGTCAGTCAGTCAGTCAGGCAGTCAGTCAGTCAGTCAGTCGGTCAGTCCTGTGCAGTCAGTTAGTCACTAAAGCAGTCAGTCAGTCTCAGTCAGTCAGTCAGTCCAGTCCAGTCTCAGTCAGTCAGTCAGTCAGTCTCGGTCAGTCAGTCAGTCAGTCATTCAGTCAGTCAGTCATTCAGTCAGTCAGTCAGTCAGGCAGTCCGTCAGTCGGTCAGCCTTATTCAGTCAGTCTGTCTGTCGGTCAGTCAGTCAGCCTTATTCAGTCAGTCTGTCAGTCATCCTTATTCAGTCAGTCTGTCAGTCAGTCAGTCGGTCAGTCCTGTCCAGTCAGTTAGTCAGTCAAGCAGTCAGTCTGGTAGTCAAGCAGTCAGTCAGTCAGTGTCAGTCAGTCATTTAGTCATTCAGTCAGTCAGTGAAATAGCCAGTCAGAGAGTCAAGCAGTCAGTCAGTCAGTCTCAGTCAGTCAGTTAGTCAGTCAGTCAGTCAGTCAGTCAGTCAGTCCAGTCTCAGTCAGTCAGTCAGTCAGTCAGTCAGTCCAGTCTCAGTCAGTCAGGCAGTTAGTCAGTCAGTCTCGGTCAGTCAGTGAGTCAGTCAGTCAGTATCAGTCAGTCAGTGAGTCAGTCTGTCAGTCAGGCAGTATCAGTCAGGCAGTAAGACTCCGCTCGACAGAACTCCGATAGCCTAATGGCTAGACCGCTGGTCTTCCAAGCGAGTGGCCTGGGTTCGAGTCCCAGCCGGAGCGAATATCTTCAATGTATATATTTCTCTTCTAATTTGAAAATTCTTTTTTTTTCAATTTCTTTCCTTTGCAATTATTGATTATTTATGTAGGGAAGAAAATTCTGAGTCAGTTTAATTTTTCGACACGAAGATTTCAAAGTGTTTAAATAAACAATTACCAAGGTGCATTTTTTGTTTTTATTATATTTAAAACTCCCACCGACAGAGCTCCCATAGACTAATGGCTAGAATGTTAGGCTTCCAAGCGAGTGGCCCTGGGTTCGAGTCCCAGCCTGAACGAAAATCTTCAATGTATACTTTTAGTTTCTAATTTGAAATTTCTTCTTCTTTTTTTTTAATTTTTCTCTTTTGCGAATATTGATTATTTATGTAGGGAAGAAAATTCTGAGTCAGTTTAATTTTTCGACACGAAGATTTCAAAGTGTTTAAATAAACAATTACCAAGGTGCATTTTTTGTTTTTATTATATTTAAAACTCCCACCGACAGAGCTCCCATAGACTAATGGCTAGAGTGTTAGGCTTCCAAGCGAGTGGCCCTGGGTTCGAGTCCCAGCCTGAACGAAAATCTTCAATGTATACTTTTAGTTTCTAATTTGAAATTTCTTCTTCTTTTTTTTTAATTTTTCTCTTTTGCGAATATTGATTATTTATGTAGGGAGAAAAATTCTGAGTCAGTTTAATTATTCGACCTGTAAGTTTCAAAGTGTTTGAATCAATAATTACCAAGGTGCATTTTTTGTTTTTATTATATTTAAGACTTCCATCGACAGAGCACCGATAGCCTAATGGCTAGACCATTGGGTTCCTAGCGCGTGGTACTGGGTTCGAGTCCCGGCCGGAAAGGAAATCTTAAATGCAAATATTTTTTTCTAATTTTATAATTCTTTTTTTTTATTTTTCCCTTTTGCGAAGTCAGACAGTCAATCAGTCAAGCACTCAGTCATTCAGTCTCAGTCAGTCAGTCCAGTCAGTCAGTCACTCAGTCAGTCAGTTAGTCCTTCAGCCAGTCAGTCAAGCAGTCAGTCATTTAGTCTCAGTCAGTCAGTCATTCAGTCAGTCAGGCAGTCAGTCAGTCAGTCAGTCGGTCAGTCCTGTGCAGTCAGTTAGTCACTAAAGCAGTCAGTCAGTCTCAGTCAGTCAGTCAGTCAGTCAGTCCAGTCCAGTCTCAGTCAGTCAGTCAGTCAGTCTCGGTCAGTCAGTCAGTCAGTCATTCAGTCAGTCAGTCAGTCAGTCAGTCAGTCAGTCAGTCGGTCAGCCTTATTCAGTCAGTCTGTCTGTCAGTCAGTCAGTCAGCCTTATTCAGTCAGTCTGTCAGTCATCCTTATTCAGTCAGTCTGTCAGTCAGTCAGTCGGTCAGTCCTGTCCAGTCAGTTAGTCAGTCAAGCAGTCAGTCTGGTAGTCAAGCAGTCAGTCAGTCAGTGTCAGTCAGTCATTTAGTCATTCAGTCAGTCAGTGAAATAGCCAGTCAGAGAGTCAAGCAGTCAGTCAGTCAGTCTCAGTCAGTCAGTTAGTCAGTCAGTCAGTCAGTCAGTCAGTCAGTCCAGTCTCAGTCAGTCAGGCAGTTAGTCAGTCAGTCTCGGTCAGTCAGTGAGTCAGTCAGTCAGTATCAGTCAGTCAGTGAGTCAGTCTGTCAGTCAGGCAGTATCAGTCAGGCAGTAAGACTCCGCTCGACAGAACTCCGATAGCCTAATGGCTAGACCGCTGGTCTTCCAAGCGAGTGGCCTGGGTTCGAGTCCCAGCCGGAGCGAATATCTTCAATGTATATATTTCTTTTCTAATTTGAAAATTCTTTTTTTTTCAATTTCTTTCCTTTGCAATTATTGATTATTTATGTAGGGAAGAAAATTCTGAGTCAGTTTAATTTTTCGACACGAAGATTTCAAAGTGTTTAAATAAACAATTACTAAGGTGCATTTTTTGTTTTTATTATATTTAAAACTCCCACCGACAGAGCTCCCATAGACTAATGGCTAGAGTGTTAGGCTTCCAAGCGAGTGGCCCTGGGTTCGAGTCCCAGCCTGAACGAAAATCTTCAATGTATACTTTTAGTTTCTAATTTGAAATTTCTTCTTCTTTTTTTTTAATTTTTCTCTTTTGCGAATATTGATTATTTATGTAGGGAGAAAAATTCTGAGTCAGTTTAATTATTCGACCTGTAAATTTCAAAGTGTTTGAATCAATAATTACCAAGGTGCATTTTTTGTTTTTATTATATTTAAGACTTCCATCGACAGAGCTCCGATAGCCTAATGGCTATACCGTTGGGTTCCTAGCGCGTGGTATTGGGTTCGAGTCCCGGCCGGAAAGGAAATCTTAAATGCAAATATTTTTTTCTAATTTTATAATTCCCTTTTTTTTTATTTTTCCCTTTTGCGAAGTCAGTCAGTCAGTCTGACAGTCAATCAGTCAAGCACTCAGTCATTCAGTCTCAGTCAGTCAGTCCAGTCAGTCAGTCACTCAGTCAGTCAGTTAGTCCTTCAGCCAGTCAGTCAAGCAGTCAGTCATTTAGTCTCAGTCAGTCAGTCATTCAGTCAGTCAGTCAGGCAGTCAGTCAGTCAGTCAGTCGGTCAGTCCTGTGCAGTCAGTTAGTCACTAAAGCAGTCAGTCAGTCTCAGTCAGTCAGTCAGTCAGTCAGTCCAGTCCAGTCTCAGTCAGTCAGTCAGTCAGTCTCAGTCAGTCAGTCAGTCAGTCATTCAGTCAGTCAGTCAGTCAGTCAGTCAGTCAGTCGGTCAGCCTTATTCAGTCAGTCTGTCAGTCAGTCAGTCAGTCAGCCTTATTCAGTCAGTCTGTCAGTCATCCTTATTCAGTCAGTCTGTCAGTCAGTCAGTCGGTCAGTCCTGTCCAGTCAGTTAGTCAGTCAAGCAGTCAGTCAGGTAGTCAAGCAGTCAGTCAGTCAGTGTCAGTCAGTCATTTAGTCATTCAGTCAGTCAGTGAAATAGCCAGTCAGAGAGTCAAGCAGTCAGTCTCAGTCAGTCAGTTAGTCAGTCAGTCAGTCAGTCAGTCAGTCAGTCCAGTCTCAGTCAGTCAGGCAGTTAGTCAGTCAGTCTCGGTCAGTCAGTGAGTCAGTCAGTCAGTATCAGTCAGTCAGTGAGTCAGTCTGTCAGTCAGGCAGTATCAGTCAGGCAGTAAGACTCCGCTCGACAGAACTCCGATAGCCTAATGGCTAGACCGCTGGTCTTCCAAGCGAGTGGCCTGGGTTCGAGTCCCAGCCGGAGCGAATATCTTCAATGTATACTTTTAGTTTCTAATTTGAAATTTCTTCTTCTTTTTTTTTTAATTTTTCTCTTTTGCGAATATTGATTATTTATGTAGGGAGAAAAATTCTGAGTCAGTTTAATTATTCGACCTGTAAATTTAAAAGTGTTTGAATCAATAATTACCAAGGTGCATTTTTTGTTTTTATTATATTTAAGACTTCCATCGACAGAGCTCCGATAGCCTAATGGCTAGACCGTTGGGTTCCTAACGCATGGTACTGGGTTCGAGTCCCGGCCGGAAAGGAAATCTTAAATGCAAATATTTTTTTCTAATTTTATAATTCTTTTTTTTTATTTTTCCCTTTTGCGAAGTCAGTCAGTCAGTCTGACAGTCAATCAGTCAAGCACTCAGTCATTCAGTCTCAGTCAGTCAGTCCAGTCAGTCAGTCACTCAGTCAGTCAGTTAGTCCTTCAGCCAGTCAGTCAAGCAGTCAGTCATTTAGTCTCAGTCAGTCAGTCATTCAGTCAGTCAGTCAGTCAGGCAGTCAGTCAGTCAGTCAGTCGGTCAGTCCTGTGCAGTCAGTTAGTCATTAAAGCAGTCAGTCAGTCTCAGTCAGTCAGTCAGTCCAGTCCAGTCTCAGTCAGTCAGTCAGTCAGTCTCGGTCAGTCAGTCAGTCAGTCATTCAGTCAGTCAGTCAGTCAGGCAGTCAGTCAGTCGGTCAGCCTTATTCAGTCAGTCTGTCTGTCAGTCAGTCAGTCAGCCTTATTCAGTCAGTCTGTCAGTCATCCTTATTCAGTCAGTCTGTCAGTCAGTTAGTCGGTCAGTCCTGTCCAGTCAGTTAGTCAGTCAAGCAGTCAGACAGGTAGTCATGCAGTCAGTCAGTCAGTGTCAGTCAGTCATTTAGTCATTCAGTCAGTCAGTGAAATAGCCAGTCAGAGAGTCAAGCAGTCAGTCAGTCAGTCTCAGTCAGTCAGTTAGTCAGTCAGTCAGTCAGTCAGTCAGTCCAGTCTCAGTCAGTCAGGCAGTTAGTCAGTCAGTCTCGGTCAGTCAGTGAGTCAGTCAGTCAGTATCAGTCAGTCAGTGAGTCAGTCTGTCAGTCAGGCAGTATCAGTCAGGCAGTCATTCAGTCAGTCAGTCAGGCAGTCAGTCAGTCAGTCAGTCGGTCAGTCCTGTGCAGTCAGTTAGTCACTAAAGCAGTCAGTCAGTCTCAGTCAGTCAGTCAGTCAGTCAGTCCAGTCCAGTCTCAGTCAGTCAGTCAGTCAGTCTCGGTCAGTCAGTCAGTCAGTCATTCAGTCAGTCAGTCAGTCAGTCAGTCAGTCAGTCGGTCAGCCTTATTCAGTCAGTCTGTCAGTCAGTCAGTCAGTCAGCCTTATTCAGTCAGTCTGTCAGTCATCCTTATTCAGTCAGTCTGTCAGTCAGTCAGTCGGTCAGTCCTGTCCAGTCAGTTAATCAGTCAAGCAGTCAGTCAGGTAGTCAAGCAGTCAGTCAGTCAGTGTCAGTCAGTCATTTAGTCATTCAGTCAGTCAGTGAAATAGCCAGTCAGAGAGTCAAGCAGTCAGTCAGTCAGTCTCAGTCAGTCAGTTAGTCAGTCAGTCAGTCAGTCAGTCAGTCAGTCCAGTCTCAGTCAGTCAGGCAGTTAGTCAGTCAGTCTCGGTCAGTCAGTGAGTCAGTCAGTCAGTATCAGTCAGTCAGTGAGTCAGTCTGTCAGTCAGGCAGTATCAGTCAGGCAGTAAGACTCCGCTCGACAGAACTCCGATAGCCTAATGGCTAGACCGCTGGTCTTCCAAGCGAGTGGCCTGGGTTCGATTCCCAACCGGAGCGAATATCTTCAATGTATATATTTCTTTTCTAATTTGAAAATTCTTTTTTTTTTTTTCAATTTATTTCCTTTGCAATTATTGATTATTTATGTAGGGAAGAAAATTCTGAGTCAGTTTAATTTTTCGACACGAAGATTTCAAAGTGTTTAAATAAACAATTACCAAGGTGCATTTTTTGTTTTTATTATATTTAAAACTCCCACCGACAGAGCTCCCATAGACTAATGGCTAGAGTGTTAGGCTTCCAAGCGAGTGGCCCTGGGTTCGAGTCCCAGCCTGAACGAAAATCTTCAATGTATACTTTTAGTTTCTAATTTGAAATTTCTTCTTCTTTTTTTTTTAATTTTTCTCTTTTGCGAATATTGATTATTTATGTAGGGAGAAAAATTCTGAGTCAGTTTAATTATTCGACCTGTAAATTTAAAAGTGTTTGAATCAATAATTACCAAGGTGCATTTTTTGTTTTTATTATATTTAAGACTTCCATCGACAGAGCTCCCATAGACTAATGGCTAGAGTGTTAGGCTTCCAAGCGAGTGGCCCTGGGTTCGAGTCCCAGCCTGAACGAAAATCTTCAATGTATACTTTTAGTTTCTAATTTGAAATTTCTTCTTCTTTTTTTTTAATTTTTCTCTTTTGCGAATATTGATTATTTATGTAGGGAGAAAAATTCTGAGTCAGTTTAATTATTCGACCTGTAAGTTTCAAAGTGTTTGAATCAATAATTACCAAGGTGCATTTTTTGTTTTTATTATATTTAAGACTTCCATCGACAGAGCACCGATAGCCTAATGGCTAGACCAATGGGTTCCTAGCGCGTGGTACTGGGTTCGAGTCCCGGCCGGAAAGGAAATCTTAAATGCAAATATTTTTTTCTAATTTTATAATTCTTTTTTTTTTATTTTTCCCTTTTGCGAAGTCAGACAGTCAATCAGTCAAGCACTCAGTCATTCAGTCTCAGTCAGTCAGTCCAGTCAGTCAGTCAGTCAGTTAGTCCTTCAGCCAGTCAGTCAAGCAGTCAGTCATTTAGTCTCAGTCAGTCAGTCATTCAGTCAGTCAGGCAGTCAGTCAGTCAGTCAGTCGGTCAGTCCTGTGCAGTCAGTTAGTCACTAAAGCAGTCAGTCAGTCTCAGTCAGTCAGTCAGTCAGTCAGTCCAGTCCAGTCTCAGTCAGTCAGTCAGTCAGTCTCGGTCAGTCAGTCAGTCAGTCATTCAGTCAGTCAGTCAGTCAGTCAGTCAGTCAGTCAGTCGGTCAGCCTTATTCAGTCAGTCTGTCTGTCAGTCAGTCAGTCAGCCTTATTCAGTCAGTCTGTCAGTCATCCTTATTCAGTCAGTCTGTCAGTCAGTCAGTCGGTCAGTCCTGTCCAGTCAGTTAGTCAGTCAAGCAGTCAGTCTGGTAGTCAAGCAGTCAGTCAGTCAGTGTCAGTCAGTCATTTAGTCATTCAGTCAGTCAGTGAAATAGCCAGTCAGAGAGTCAAGCAGTCAGTCAGTCAGTCTCAGTCAGTCAGTTAGTCAGTCAGTCAGTCAGTCAGTCAGTCAGTCCAGTCTCAGTCAGTCAGGCAGTTAGTCAGTCAGTCTCGGTCAGTCAGTGAGTCAGTCAGTCAGTATCAGTCAGTCAGTGAGTCAGTCTGTCAGTCAGGCAGTATCAGTCAGGCAGTAAGACTCCGCTCGACAGAACTCCGATAGCCTAATGGCTAGACCGCTGGTCTTCCAAGCGAGTGGCCTGGGTTCGAGTCCCAGCCGGAGCGAATATCTTCAATGTATATATTTCTTTTCTAATTTGAAAATTCTTTTTTTTTCAATTTCTTTCCTTTGCAATTATTGATTATTTATGTAGGGAAGAAAATTCTGAGTCAGTTTAATTTTTCGACACGAAGATTTCAAAGTGTTTAAATAAACAATTACTAAGGTGCATTTTTTGTTTTTATTATATTTAAAACTCCCACCGACAGAGCTCCCATAGACTAATGGCTAGAGTGTTAGGCTTCCAAGCGAGTGGCCCTGGGTTCGAGTCCCAGCCTGAACGAAAATCTTCAATGTATACTTTTAGTTTCTAATTTGAAATTTCTTCTTCTTTTTTTTTAATTTTTCTCTTTTGCGAATATTGATTATTTATGTAGGGAGAAAAATTCTGAGTCAGTTTAATTATTCGACCTGTAAATTTCAAAGTGTTTGAATCAATAATTACCAAGGTGCATTTTTTGTTTTTATTATATTTAAGACTTCCATCGACAGAGCTCCGATAGCCTAATGGCTATACCGTTGGGTTCCTAGCGCGTGGTATTGGGTTCGAGTCCCGGCCGGAAAGGAAATCTTAAATGCAAATATTTTTTTCTAATTTTATAATTCCCTTTTTTTTTATTTTTCCCTTTTGCGAAGTCAGTCAGTCAGTCTGACAGTCAATCAGTCAAGCACTCAGTCATTCAGTCTCAGTCAGTCAGTCCAGTCAGTCAGTCACTCAGTCAGTCAGTTAGTCCTTCAGCCAGTCAGTCAAGCAGTCAGTCATTTAGTCTCAGTCAGTCAGTCATTCAGTCAGTCAGTCAGGCAGTCAGTCAGTCAGTCAGTCGGTCAGTCCTGTGCAGTCAGTTAGTCACTAAAGCAGTCAGTCAGTCTCAGTCAGTCAGTCAGTCAGTCAGTCCAGTCCAGTCTCAGTCAGTCAGTCAGTCAGTCTCAGTCAGTCAGTCAGTCAGTCATTCAGTCAGTCAGTCAGTCAGTCAGTCAGTCAGTCGGTCAGCCTTATTCAGTCAGTCTGTCAGTCAGTCAGTCAGTCAGCCTTATTCAGTCAGTCTGTCAGTCATCCTTATTCAGTCAGTCTGTCAGTCAGTCAGTCGGTCAGTCCTGTCCAGTCAGTTAGTCAGTCAAGCAGTCAGTCAGGTAGTCAAGCAGTCAGTCAGTCAGTGTCAGTCAGTCATTTAGTCATTCAGTCAGTCAGTGAAATAGCCAGTCAGAGAGTCAAGCAGTCAGTCTCAGTCAGTCAGTTAGTCAGTCAGTCAGTCAGTCAGTCAGTCAGTCCAGTCTCAGTCAGTCAGGCAGTTAGTCAGTCAGTCTCGGTCAGTCAGTGAGTCAGTCAGTCAGTATCAGTCAGTCAGTGAGTCAGTCTGTCAGTCAGGCAGTATCAGTCAGGCAGTAAGACTCCGCTCGACAGAACTCCGATAGCCTAATGGCTAGACCGCTGGTCTTCCAAGCGAGTGGCCTGGGTTCGAGTCCCAGCCGGAGCGAATATCTTCAATGTATACTTTTAGTTTCTAATTTGAAATTTCTTCTTCTTTTTTTTTTAATTTTTCTCTTTTGCGAATATTGATTATTTATGTAGGGAGAAAAATTCTGAGTCAGTTTAATTATTCGACCTGTAAATTTAAAAGTGTTTGAATCAATAATTACCAAGGTGCATTTTTTGTTTTTATTATATTTAAGACTTCCATCGACAGAGCTCCGATAGCCTAATGGCTAGACCGTTGGGTTCCTAACGCATGGTACTGGGTTCGAGTCCCGGCCGGAAAGGAAATCTTAAATGCAAATATTTTTTTCTAATTTTATAATTCTTTTTTTTTATTTTTCCCTTTTGCGAAGTCAGTCAGTCAGTCTGACAGTCAATCAGTCAAGCACTCAGTCATTCAGTCTCAGTCAGTCAGTCCAGTCAGTCAGTCACTCAGTCAGTCAGTTAGTCCTTCAGCCAGTCAGTCAAGCAGTCAGTCATTTAGTCTCAGTCAGTCAGTCATTCAGTCAGTCAGTCAGTCAGGCAGTCAGTCAGTCAGTCAGTCGGTCAGTCCTGTGCAGTCAGTTAGTCATTAAAGCAGTCAGTCAGTCTCAGTCAGTCAGTCAGTCCAGTCCAGTCTCAGTCAGTCAGTCAGTCAGTCTCGGTCAGTCAGTCAGTCAGTCATTCAGTCAGTCAGTCAGTCAGGCAGTCAGTCAGTCGGTCAGCCTTATTCAGTCAGTCTGTCTGTCAGTCAGTCAGTCAGCCTTATTCAGTCAGTCTGTCAGTCATCCTTATTCAGTCAGTCTGTCAGTCAGTTAGTCGGTCAGTCCTGTCCAGTCAGTTAGTCAGTCAAGCAGTCAGACAGGTAGTCATGCAGTCAGTCAGTCAGTGTCAGTCAGTCATTTAGTCATTCAGTCAGTCAGTGAAATAGCCAGTCAGAGAGTCAAGCAGTCAGTCAGTCAGTCTCAGTCAGTCAGTTAGTCAGTCAGTCAGTCAGTCAGTCAGTCCAGTCTCAGTCAGTCAGGCAGTTAGTCAGTCAGTCTCGGTCAGTCAGTGAGTCAGTCAGTCAGTATCAGTCAGTCAGTGAGTCAGTCTGTCAGTCAGGCAGTATCAGTCAGGCAGTCATTCAGTCAGTCAGTCAGGCAGTCAGTCAGTCAGTCAGTCGGTCAGTCCTGTGCAGTCAGTTAGTCACTAAAGCAGTCAGTCAGTCTCAGTCAGTCAGTCAGTCAGTCAGTCCAGTCCAGTCTCAGTCAGTCAGTCAGTCAGTCTCGGTCAGTCAGTCAGTCAGTCATTCAGTCAGTCAGTCAGTCAGTCAGTCAGTCAGTCGGTCAGCCTTATTCAGTCAGTCTGTCAGTCAGTCAGTCAGTCAGCCTTATTCAGTCAGTCTGTCAGTCATCCTTATTCAGTCAGTCTGTCAGTCAGTCAGTCGGTCAGTCCTGTCCAGTCAGTTAATCAGTCAAGCAGTCAGTCAGGTAGTCAAGCAGTCAGTCAGTCAGTGTCAGTCAGTCATTTAGTCATTCAGTCAGTCAGTGAAATAGCCAGTCAGAGAGTCAAGCAGTCAGTCAGTCAGTCTCAGTCAGTCAGTTAGTCAGTCAGTCAGTCAGTCAGTCAGTCAGTCCAGTCTCAGTCAGTCAGGCAGTTAGTCAGTCAGTCTCGGTCAGTCAGTGAGTCAGTCAGTCAGTATCAGTCAGTCAGTGAGTCAGTCTGTCAGTCAGGCAGTATCAGTCAGGCAGTAAGACTCCGCTCGACAGAACTCCGATAGCCTAATGGCTAGACCGCTGGTCTTCCAAGCGAGTGGCCTGGGTTCGATTCCCAACCGGAGCGAATATCTTCAATGTATATATTTCTTTTCTAATTTGAAAATTCTTTTTTTTTTTTTCAATTTATTTCCTTTGCAATTATTGATTATTTATGTAGGGAAGAAAATTCTGAGTCAGTTTAATTTTTCGACACGAAGATTTCAAAGTGTTTAAATAAACAATTACCAAGGTGCATTTTTTGTTTTTATTATATTTAAAACTCCCACCGACAGAGCTCCCATAGACTAATGGCTAGAGTGTTAGGCTTCCAAGCGAGTGGCCCTGGGTTCGAGTCCCAGCCTGAACGAAAATCTTCAATGTATACTTTTAGTTTCTAATTTGAAATTTCTTCTTCTTTTTTTTTTAATTTTTCTCTTTTGCGAATATTGATTATTTATGTAGGGAGAAAAATTCTGAGTCAGTTTAATTATTCGACCTGTAAATTTAAAAGTGTTTGAATCAATAATTACCAAGGTGCATTTTTTGTTTTTATTATATTTAAGACTTCCATCGACAGAGCTCCGATAGCCTAATAGCTAGACCGTTGGGTTCCTAACGCATGGTACTGGGTTCGAGTCCCGGCCGGAAAGGAAATCTTAAATGCAAATATTTTTTTCTAATTTTATAATTCTTTTTTTTTATTTTTCCCTTTTGCGAAGTCAGTCAGTCAGTCTGACAGTCAATCAGTCAAGCACTCAGTCATTCAGTCTCAGTCAGTCAGTCCAGTCAGTCAGTCACTCAGTCAGTCAGTTAGTCCTTCAGCCAGTCAGTCAAGCAGTCAGTCATTTAGTCTCAGTCAGTCTGTCATTCAGTCAGTCAGTCAGTCAGGCAGTCAGTCAGTCAGTCAGTCGGTCAGTCCTGTGCAGTCAGTTAGTCATTAAAGCAGTCAGTCAGTCTCAGTCAGTCAGTCAGTCCAGTCCAGTCTCAGTCAGTCAGTCAGTCAGTCTCGGTCAGTCAGTCAGTCAGTCATTCAGTCAGTCAGTCAGTCAGGCAGTCAGTCAGTCGGTCAGCCTTATTCAGTCAGTCTGTCTGTCAGTCAGTCAGTCAGCCTTATTCAGTCAGTCTGTCAGTCATCCTTATTCAGTCAGTCTGTCAGTCAGTTAGTCGGTCAGTCCTGTCCAGTCAGTTAGTCAGTCAAGCAGTCAGACAGGTAGTCAAGCAGTCAGTCAGTCAGTGTCAGTCAGTCATTTAGTCATTCAGTCAGTCAGTGAAATAGCCAGTCAGAGAGTCAAGCAGTCAGTCAGTCAGTCTCAGTCAGTCAGTTAGTCAGTCAGTCAGTCAGTCAGTCAGTCCAGTCTCAGTCAGTCAGGCAGTTAGTCAGTCAGTCTCGGTCAGTCAGTGAGTCAATCAGTCAGTATCAGTCAGTCAGTGAGTCAGTCTGTCAGTCAGGCAGTATCAGTCAGGCAGTAAGACTCCGCTCGACAGAACTCCGATAGCCTAATGGCTAGACCGCTGGTCTTCCAAGCGAGTGGCCTGGGTTCGAGTCCCAGCCGGAGCGAATATCTTCAATGTATATATTTCTCTTCTAATTTGAAAATTCTTTTTTTTTTTCAATTTCTTTCCTTTGCAATTATTGATTATTTATGTAGGGAAGAAAATTCTGAGTCAGTTTAATTTTTCGACACGAAGATTTCAAAGTGTTTAAATAAACAATTACCAAGGTGCATTTTTTGTTTTTATTATATTTAAAACTCCCACCGACAGAGCTCCCATAGACTAATGGCTAGAATGTTAGGCTTCCAAGCGAGTGGCCCTGGGTTCGAGTCCCAGCCTGAACGAAAATCTTCAATGTATACTTTTAGTTTCTAATTTGAAATTTCTTCTTCTTTTTTTTTAATTTTTCTCTTTTGCGAATATTGATTATTTATGTAGGGAAGAAAATTCTGAGTCAGTTTAATTTTTCGACACGAAGATTTCAAAGTGTTTAAATAAACAATTACCAAGGTGCATTTTTTGTTTTTATTATATTTAAAACTCCCACCGACAGAGCTCCCATAGACTAATGGCTAGAGTGTTAGGCTTCCAAGCGAGTGGCCCTGGGTTCGAGTCCCAGCCTGAACGAAAATCTTCAATGTATACTTTTAGTTTCTAATTTGAAATTTCTTCTTCTTTTTTTTTAATTTTTCTCTTTTGCGAATATTGATTATTTATGTAGGGAGAAAAATTCTGAGTCAGTTTAATTATTCGACCTGTAAGTTTCAAAGTGTTTGAATCAATAATTACCAAGGTGCATTTTTTGTTTTTATTATATTTAAGACTTCCATCGACAGAGCACCGATAGCCTAATGGCTAGACCATTGGGTTCCTAGCGCGTGGTACTGGGTTCGAGTCCCGGCCGGAAAGGAAATCTTAAATGCAAATATTTTTTTCTAATTTTATAATTCTTTTTTTTTTATTTTTCCCTTTTGCGAAGTCAGACAGTCAATCAGTCAAGCACTCAGTCATTCAGTCTCAGTCAGTCAGTCCAGTCAGTCAGTCACTCAGTCAGTCAGTTAGTCCTTCAGTCAAGCAGTCAGTCATTTAGTCTCAGTCAGTCAGTCATTCAGTCAGTCAGGCAGTCAGTCAGTCAGTCAGTCGGTCAGTCTTGTGCAGTCAGTTAGTCACTAAAGCAGTCAGTCAGTCTCAGTCAGTCAGTCCAGTCCAGTCTCAGTCAGCCAGTCAGTCAGTCTCGGTCAGTCAGTCAGTCAGTCAGTCAGTCAGTCAGTCAGTCAGGCAGTCAGTCAGTCGGTCAGCCTTATTCAGTCAGTCTGTCAGTCAGTCAGTCAGTCAGCCTTATTCAGTCAGTCCGTCAGTCATCCTTATTCAGTCAGTCTGTCAGTCAGTCAGTCGGTCAGTCCTGTCCAGTCAGTTAGTCAGTCAAGCAGACAGTCAGGTAGTCAAGCAGTCAGTCAGTCAGTGTCAGTCAGTCATTTAGTCATTCAGTCAGTCAGTGAAATAGCCAGTCAGAGAGTCAAGCAATCAGTCAGTCAGTCTCAGTCAGTCAGTTAGTCAGTCAGTCAGTCAGTCAGTCAGTCCAGTCTCAGTCAGTCAGGCAGTTAGTCAGTCAGTCTCGGTCAGTCAGTGAGTCAGTCAGTCAGTATCAGTCAGTCAGTGAGTCAGTCTGTCAGTCAGGCAGTATCAGTCAGGCAGTAAGACTCCGCTCGATAGAACTCCGATAGCCTAATGGCTAGACCGCTGGTCTTCGAAGCGAGTGGCCTGGGTTCGAGTCCCAGCCGGAGTGAATATCTTCAATGTATATATTTCTTTTCTAATCTGAAAATTCTTTTTTTTTCAATTTCTTTCCTTTGCAATTATTGATTATTTATGTAGGGAAGAAAATTCTGAGTCAGTTTAATTTTTCGACACGAAGATTTCAAAGTGTTTAAATAAACAATTACCAAGGTGCATTTTTTGTTTTTATTATATTTAAAACTCCCACCGACAGAGCTCCCATAGACTAATGGCTAGAGTGTTAGGCTTCCAAGCGAGTGGCCCTGGGTTCGAGTCCCAGCCTGAACGAAAATCTTCAATGTATACTTTTAGTTTCTAATTTGAAATTTCTTCTTCTTTTTTTTTAATTTTTCGCTTTTGCGAATATTGATTATTTATGTAGGGAAGAAAATTCTGAGTCAGTTTAATTTTTCGACACGAAGATTTCAAAGTGTTTAAATAAACAATTACCAAGGTGCATTTTTTGTTTTTATTATATTTAAAACTCCCACCGACAGAGCTCCCATAGACTAAAGGCTAGAGTGTTAGGCTTCCAAGCGAGTGGCCCTGGGTTCGAGTCCCAGCCTGAACGAAAATCTTCAATGTATACTTTTAGTTTCTAATTTGAAATTTCTTCTTCTTTTTTTTTAATTTTTCTCTTTTGCGAATATTGATTATTTATGTAGGGAGAAAAATTCTGAGTCAGTTTAATTATTCGACCTGTAAGTTTCAAAGTGTTTGAATCAATAATTACCAAGGTGCATTTTTTGTTTTTATTATATTTAAGACTTCCATCGACAGAGCACCGATAGCCTAATGGCTAGACCATTGGGTTCCTAGCGCGTGGTACTGGGTTCGAGTCCCGGCCGGAAAGGAAATCTTAAATGCAAATATTTTTTTCTAATTTTCTAATTCTTTTTTTTTATTTTTCCCTTTTGCGAAGTCAGACAGTCAATCAGTCAAGCACTCAGTCATTCAGTCTCTGTCAGTCAGTCCAGTCAGTCAGTCACTCAGTCAGTCAGTTAGTCCTTCAGCCAGTCAGTCAAGCAGTCAGTCATTTAGTCTCAGTCAGTCAGTCATTCAGTCAGTCAGTCAGTCAGGCAGTCAGTCAGTCAGTCAGTCGGTCAGTCCTGTGCAGTCAGTTAGTCACTAAAGCAGTCAGTCAGTCTCAGTCAGTCAGTCAGTCCAGTCCAGTCTCAGTCAGTCAGTCAGTCAGTCTCGGTCAGTCAGTCAGTCAGTCAGTCAGTCAGTCAGTCAGTCAGGCAGTCAGTCAGTCGGTCAGCCTTATTCAGTCAGTCTGTCAGTCAGTCAGTCAGTCAGCCTTATTCAGTCAGTCCGTCAGTCATCCTTATTCAGTCAGTCTGTCAGTCAGTCAGTCGGTCAGTCCTGTCCAGTCAGTTAGTCAGTCAAGCAGTCAGTCAGGTAGTCAAGCAGTCAGTCAGTCAGTGTCAGTCAGTCATTTAGTCATTCAGTCAGTCAGTGAAATAGCCAGTCAGAGAGTCAAGCAATCAGTCAGTCAGTCTCAGTCAGTCAGTTAGTCAGTCAGTCAGTCAGTCAGTCAGTCCAGTCTCAGTCAGTCAGGCAGTTAGTCAGTCAGTCTCGGTCAGTCAGTGAGTCAGTCAGTCAGTATCAGTCAGTCAGTGAGTCAGTCTGTCAGTCAGGCAGTATCAGTCAGGCAGTAAGACTCCGCTCGACAGAACTCCGATAGCCTAATGGCTAGACCGCTGGTCTTCCAAGCGAGTGGCCTGGGTTCGAGTCCCAGCCGGAGTGAATATCTTCAATGTATATATTTCTTTTCTAATTTGAAAATTCTTTTTTTTTCAATTTCTTTCCTTTGCAATTATTGATTATTTATGTAGGGAAGAAAATTCTGAGTCAGTTTAATTTTTCGACACGAAGATTTCAAAGTGTTTAAATAAACAATTACCAAGGTGCATTTTTTGTTTTTATTATATTTAAAACTCCCACCGACAGAGCTCCCATAGACTAATGGCTAGAGTGTTAGGCTTCCAAGCGAGTGGCCCTGGGTTCGAGTCCCAGCCTGAACGAAAATCTTCAATGTATACTTTTAGTTTCTAATTTGAAATTTCTTCTTCTTTTTTTTTAATTTTTCTCTTTTGCGAATATTAATTATTTATGTAGGGAGAAAAATTCTGAGTCAGTTTAATTATTCGACCTGTAAGTTTCAAAGTGTTTGAATCAATAATTACCAAGGTGCATTTTTTGTTTTTATTATATTTAAGACTTCCATCGACAGAGCACCGATAGCCTAATGGCTAGACCGTTGGGTTCCTAGCGCGTGGTACTGGGTTCGAGTCCCGGCCGGAAAGGAAATCTTAAATGCAAATATTTTTTTCTAATTTTATAATTCTTTTTTTTTATTTTTCCCTTTTGCCAAGTCAGTCAGTCAGTCTGACAGTCAATCAGTCAAGCACTCAGTCATTCAGTCTCAGTCAGTCAGTCCAGTCAGTCAGTCACTCAGTCAGTCAGTTAGTCCTTCAGCCAGTCAGTCGAGCAGTCAGTCATTTAGTCTCAGTCAGTCAGTCATTCAATCAGTCAGTCAGTCAGGCAGTCAGTCAGTCAGTCAGTCGGTCAGTCCTGTGCAGTCAGTTAGTCACTAAAGCAGTCAGTCAGTCTCAGTCAGTCAGTCAGTCAGTCAGTCCAGTCCAGTCTCAGTCAGTCAGTCAGTCAGTCTCGGTCAGTCAGTCAGTCAGTCAGTCAGTCAGTCAGTCAGTCAGTCAGGCAGTCAGTCAGTCGGTCAGCCTTATTCAGTCAGTCTGTCAGTCAGTCAGTCAGTCAGCCTTATTCAGTCAGTCCGTCAGTCATCCTTATTCAGTCAGTCTGTCAGTCAGTCAGTCGGTCAGTCCTGTCCAGTCAGTTAGTCAGTCAAGCAGTCAGTCAGGTAGTCAAGCAGTCAGTCAGTCAGTGTCAGTCAGTCATTTAGTCATTCAGTCAGTCAGTGAAATAGCCAGTCAGAAAGTCAAGCAATCAGTCAGTCAGTCTCAGTCAGTCAGTTAGTCAGTCAGTCAGTCAGTCAGTCCAGTCTCAGTCAGTCAGGCAGTTAGTCAGTCAGTCTCGGTCAGTCAGTGAGTCAGTCAGTCAGTATCAGTCAGTCAGTGAGTCAGTCTGTCAGTCAGGCAGTATCAGTCAGGCAGTAAGACTCCGCTCGACAGAACTCCGATAGCCTAATGGCTAGACCGCTGGTCTTCCAAGCGAGTGGCCTGGGTTCGAGTCCCAGCCGGAGTGAATATCTTCAATGTATATATTTCTTTTCTAATTTGAAAATTCTTTTTTTTTTCAATTTCTTTCCTTTGCAATTATTGATTATTTATGTAGGGAAGAAAATTCTGAGTCAGTTTAATTTTTCGACACGAAGATTTCAAAGTGTTTAAATAAACAATTACCAAGGTGCATTTTTTGTTTTTATTATATTTAAAACTCCCACCGACAGAGCTCCCATAGACTAATGGCTAGAGTGTTAGGCTTCCAAGCGAGTGGCCCTGGGTTCGAGTCCCAGCCTGAACGAAAATCTTCAATGTATACTTTTAGTTTCTAATTTGAAATTTCTTCTTCTTTTTTTTTAATTTTTCTCTTTTGCGAATATTGATTATTTATGTAGGGAGAAAAATTCTGAGTCAGTTTAATTATTCGACCTGTAAGTTTCAAAGTGTTTGAATCAATAATTACCAAGGTGCATTTTTTGTTTTTATTATATTTAAGACTTCCATCGACAGAGCACCGATAGCCTAATGGCTAGACCGTTGGGTTCCTAGCGCGTGGTACTGGGTTCGAGTCCCGGCCGGAAAGGAAATCTTAAATGCAAATATTTTTTTCTAATTTTATAATTCTTTTTTTTTTATTTTTCCCTTTTGCGAAGTCAGTCAGTCAGTCTGACAGTCAATCAGTCAAGCACTCAGTCATTCAGTCTCAGTCAGTCAGTCCAGTCAGTCAGTCACTCAGTCAGTCAGTTAGTCCTTCAGCCAGTCAGTCAAGCAGTCAGTCATTTAGTCTCAGTCAGTCAGTCATTCAGTCAGTCAGTCAGTCAGGCAGTCAGTCAGTCAGTCAGTCGGTCAGTCCTGTGCAGTCAGTTAGTCACTAAAGCAGTCAGTCAGTCTCAGTCAGTCAGTCAGTCAGTCAGTCCAGTCCAGTCTCAGTCAGTCAGTCAGTCAGTCTCGGTCAGTCAGTCAGTCAGTCAGTCAGTCAGTCAGGCAGTCAGTCAGTCGGTCAGCCTTATTCAGTCAGTCTGTCAGTCAGTCAGCCTTATTCAGTCAGTCTGTCAGTCATCCTTATTCAGTCAGTCTGTCAGTCAGTCAGTCGGTCAGTCCTGTCCAGTCAGTTAGTCAGTCAAGCAGTCAGTCAGGTAGTCAAGCAGTCAGTCAGTCAGTGTCAGTCAGTCATTTAGTCATTCAGTCAGTCAGTGAAATAGCCAGTCAGAGAGTCAAGCAATCAGTCAGTCAGTCTCAGTCAGTCAGTTAGTCAGTCAGTCAGTCAGTCAGTCAGTCCAGTCTCAGTCAGTCAGGCAGTTAGTCAGTCAGTATCGGTCAGTCAGTGAGTCAGTCAGTCAGTATCAGTCAGTCAGTGAGTCAGTCTGTCAGTCAGGCAGTATCAGTCAGGCAGTAAGACTCCGCTCGACAGAACTCCGATAGCCTAATGGCTAGACCGCTGGTCTTCCAAGCGAGTGGCCTGGGTTCGAGTCCCAGCCGGAGTGAATATCTTCAATGTATATATTTCTTTTCTAATTTGAAAATTCTTTTTTTTTCAATTTCTTTCCTTTGCAATTATTGATTATTTATGTAGGGAAGAAAATTCTGAGTCAGTTTAATTTTTCGACACGAAGATTTCAAAGTGTTTAAATAAACAATTACCAAGGTGCATTTTTTGTTTTTATTATATTTAAAACTCCCACCGACAGAGCTCCCATAGACTAATGGCTAGAGTGTTAGGCTTCCAAGCGAGTGGCCCTGGGTTCGAGTCCCAGCCTGTACGAAAATCTTCAATGTATACTTTTAGTTTCTAATTTGAAATTTCTTCTTCTTTTTTTTTACTTTTTCTCTTTTGCGAATATTGATTATTTATGTAGGGAGAAAAATTCTGAGTCAGTTTAATTATTCGACCTGTAAGTTTCAAAGTGTTTGAATCAATAATTACCAAGGTGCATTTTTTGTTTTTATTATATTTAAGACTTCCATCGACAGAGCACCGATAGCCTAATGGCTAGACCGTTGGGTTCCTAGCGCGTGGTACTGGGTTCGAGTCCCGGCCGGAAAGGAAATCTTAAATGCAAATATTTTTTTCTAATTTTATAATTCTTTTTTTTTATTTTTCCCTTTTGCGAAGTCAGTCAGTCAGTCTGACAGTCAATCAGTCAAGCACTCAGTCATTCAGTCTCAGTCAGTCAGTCCAGTCAGTCAGTCACTCAGTCAGTCAGTTAGTCCTTCAGCCAGTCAGTCAAGCAGTCAGTCATTTAGTCTCAGTCAGTCAGTTATTCAGTCAGTCAGTCAGTCAGGCAGTCAGTCAGTCAGTCAGTCGGTCAGTCCTGTGCAGTCAGTTAGTCACTAAAGCAGTCAGTCAGTCTCAGTCAGTCAGTCAGTCAGTCAGTCCAGTCCAGTCTCAGTCAGTCAGTCAGTCAGTCTCAGTCAGTCAGTCAGTCAGTCAGTCAGTCAGTCAGTCAGTCAGGCAGTCAGTCAGTCGGTCAGCCTTATTCAGTCAGTCTGTCAGTCAGTCAGTCAGTCAGCCTTATTCAGTCAGTCCGTCAGTCATCCTTATTCAGTCAGTCTGTCAGTCAGTCAGTCGGTCAGTCCTGTCCAGTCAGTTAGTCAGTCAAGCAGTCAGTCAGGTAGTCAAGCAGTCAGTCAGTCAGTGTCAGTCAGTCATTTAGTCATTCAGTCAGTGTCAGTCAGTCATTTAGTCATTCAGTCAGTCAGTGAAATAGCCAGTCAGAGAGTCAAGCAATCAGTCAGTCATTTATTCAGTCAGTCAGTCAGTCAGTCAGTCCAGTCTCAGTCAGTCAGGCAGTTAGTCAGTCAGTCTCGGTCAGTCAGTGAGTCAGTCAGTCAGTATCAGTCAGTCAGTGAGTCAGTCTGTCAGTCAGGCAGTATCAGTCAGGCAGTAAGACTCCGCTCGACAGAACTCCGATAGCCTAATGGCTAGACCGCTGGTCTTGAAAGCGAGTGGCCTGGGTTCGAGTCCCAGCCGGAGCGAATATCTTCAATGTATATATTTCTTTTCTAATTTGAAAATTCTTTTTTTTTTCAATTTCTTTCCTTTGCAATTATTGATTATTTATGTAGGGAAGAAAATTCTGAGTCAGTTTAATTTTTCGACACGAAGATTTCAAAGTGTTTAAATAAACAATTACCAAGGTGCATTTTTTGTTTTTATTATATTTAAAACTCCCACCGACAGAGCTCCCATAGACTAATGGCTAGAGTGTTAGGCTTCCAAGCGTGTGGCCCTGGGTTCGAGTCCCAGCCAGAACGAAAATCTTCAATGTATACTTTTAGTTTCTAATTTGAAATTTCTTCTTCTTTTTTTTTAATTTTTCTCTTTTGCGAATATTGATTATTTATGTAGGGAAGAAAATTCTGAGTCAGTTTAATTTTTCGACACGAAGATTTCAAAGTGTTTAAATAAACAATTACCAAGGTGCATTTTTTGTTTTTATTATATTTAAAACTCCCACCGACAGAGCTCCCATAGACTAATGGCTAGAGTGTTAAGCTTCCAAGCGAGTGGCCCTGGGTTCGAGTCCCAGCCTGAACGAAAATCTTCAATGTATACTTTTAGTTTCTAATTTGAAATTTCTTCTTCTTTTTTTTTAATTTTTCTCTTTTGCGAATATTGATTATTTATGTAGGGAGAAAAATTCTGAGTCAGTTTAATTATTCGACCTGTAAGTTTCAAAGTGTTTGAATCAATAATTACCAAGGTGCATTTTTTGTTTTTATTATATTTAAGACTTCCATCGACAGAGCACCGATAGCCTAATGGCTAGACCGTTGGGTTCCTAGCGCGTGGTACTGGGTTCGAGTCCCGGCCGGAAAGGAAATCTTAAATGCAAATATTTTTTTCTAATTTTATAATTCTTTTTTTTTATTTTTCCCTTTTGCGAAGTCAGTCAGTCAGTCTGACAGTCAATCAGTCAAGCACTCAGTCATTCAGTCTCAGTCAGTCAGTCCAGTCAGTCAGTCACTCAGTCAGTCAGTTAGTCCTTCAGCCAATCAGTCAAGCAGTCAGTCATTTAGTCTCAGTCAGTCAGTCATTCAGTCAGTCAGTCAGTCAGGCAGTCAGTCAGTCAGTCAGTCGGTCAGTCCTGTGCAGTCAGTTAGTCACTAAAGCAGTCAGTCAGTTTCAGTCAGTCAGTCAGTCAGTCAGTCCAGTCCAGTCTCAGTCAGTCAGTCAGTCAGTCTCGGTCAGTCAGTCAGTCAGTCAGTCAGTCAGTCAGTCAGTCAGGCAGTCAGTCAGTCGGTCAGCCTTATTCAGTCAGTCTGTCAGTCAGTCAGTCAGTCAGCCTTATTCAGTCAGTCCGTCAGTCATCCTTATTCAGTCAGTCTGTCAGTCAGTCAGTCGGTCAGTCCTGTCCAGTCAGTTAGTCAGTCAAGCAGTCAGTCAGGTAGTCAAGCAGTCAGTCAGTCAGTGTCAGTCAGTCATTTAGTCATTCAGTCAGTCAGTGAAATAGCCAGTCAGAGAGTCAAGCAATCAGTCAGTCAGTCTCAGTCAGTCAGTTAGTCAGTCAGTCAGTCAGTCAGTCAGTCCAGTCTCAGTCAGTCAGGCAGTTAGTCAGTCAGTCTCGGTCAGTCAGTGAGTCAGTCAGTCAGTATCAGTCAGTCAGTGAGTCAGTCTGTCAGTCAGGCAGTATCAGTCAGGCAGTAAGACTCCGCTCGACAGAACTCCGATAGCCTAATGGCTAGACCGCTGGTCTTCCAAGCGAGTGACCTGGGTTCGAGTCCCAGCCGGAGTGAATATCTTCAATGTATATATTTCTTTTCTAATTTGAAAATTCTTTTTTTTTTCAATTTCTTTCCTTTGCAATTATTGATTATTTATGTAGGGAAGAAAATTCTGAGTCAGTTTAATTTTTCGACACGAAGATTTCAAAGTGTTTAAATAAACAATTACCAAGGTGCATTTTTTGTTTTTATTATATTTAAAACTCCCACCGACAGAGCTCCCATAGACTAATGGCTAGAGTGTTAGGCTTCCAAGCGAGTGGCCCTGGGTTCGAGTCCCAGCCTGAACGAAAATCTTCAATGTATACTTTTAGTTTCTAATTTGAAATTTCTTCTTCTTTTTTTTTAATTTTTCTCTTTTGCGAATATTGATTATTTATGTAGGGAGAAAAATTCTGAGTCAGTTTAATTATTCGACCTGTAAGTTTCAAAGTGTTTGAATCAATAATTACCAAGGTGCATTTTTTGTTTGTATTATATTTAAGACTTCCATCGACAGAGCACCGATAGCCTAATGGCTAGACCGTTGGGTTCCTAGCGCGTGGTACTGGGTTCGAGTCCCGGCCGGAAAGGAAATCTTAAATGCAAATATTTTTTTCTAATTTTATAATTCTTTTTTTTTTTATTTTTCCCTTTTGCGAAGTCAGTCAGTCAGTCTGACAGTCAATCAGTCAAGCACTCAGTCATTCAGTCTCAGTCAGTCAGTCCAGTCAGTCAGTCACTCAGTCAGTCAGTTAGTCCTTCAGCCAGTCAGTCAAGCAGTCAGTCATTTAGTCTCAGTCAGTCAGTCATTCAGTCAGTCAGTCAGTCAGGCAGTCAGTCAGTCAGTCAGTCGGTCAGTCCTGTGCAGTCAGTTAGTCACTAAAGCAGTCAGTCAGTCTCAGTCAGTCAGTCAGTCAGTCAGTCAGTCTCGGTCAGTCAGTCAGTCAGTCAGTCAGTCAGGCAGTCAGTCAGTCGGTCAGCCTTATTCAGTCAGTCGGTCAGCCTTATTCAGTCAGTCTGTCAGTCAGTCAGTCAGTCAGCCTTATTCAGTCAGTCCGTCAGTCATCCTTATTCAGTCAGTCAGTCAGTCGGTCAGTCCTGTCCAGTCAGTTAGTCAGTCAAGCAGTCAGTCAGGTAGTCAAGCAGTCAGTCAGTCAGTGTCAGTCAGTCATTTAGTCATTCAGTCAGTCAGTGAAATAGCCAGTCAGAGAGTCAAGCAATCAGTCAGTCAGTCTCAGTCAGTCAGTTAGTCAGTCAGTCAGTCAGTCAGTCAGTCAGTCCAGTCTCAGTCAGTCAGGCAGTTAGTCAGTCAGTCTCGGTCAGTCAGTGAGTCAGTCAGTCAGTATCAGTCAGTCAGTGAGTCAGTCTGTCAGTCAGGCAGTCAGTCAGTCGGTCAGCCTTATTCAGTCAGTCTGTCTGTCAGTCAGTCAGCCTTATTCAGTCAGTCTGTCAGTCATCCTTATTCAGTTAGTCTGTCAGTCAGTCAGTCGGTCAGTCCTGTCCAGTAAGTTAGTCAGTCAAGCAGTCAGTCAGGTAGTCAAGCAGTCAGTCAGTCAGTGTCAGTCAGTCATTTAGTCATTCAGTCAGTCAGTGAAATAGCCAGTCAGAGAGTCAAGCAGTCAGTTAGTCAGTCAGTCAGTCAGTCAGTCAGTCAGTCCAGTCTCAGTCAGTCAGGCAGTTAGTCAGTCAGTCTCGGTCAGTCAGTGAGTCAGTCAGTCAGTATCAGTCAGTCAGTCAGTCAGGCAGTCAGTCAGTCAGTCGGTCAGTCCTGTGCAGTCAGTTAGTCACTAAAGCAGTCAGTCAGTCTCAGTCAGTCAGTCAGTCAGTCAGTCCAGTCCAGTCTCAGTCAGTCAGTCAGTCAGTTTCGGTCAGTCAGTCAGTCAGTCATTCAGTCAGTCAGTCAGTCAGGCAGTCAGTCAGTCGGTCAGCCTTATTCAGTCAGTCTGTCTGTCAGTCAGTCAGTCAGCCTTATTCAGTCAGTCTGTCAGTCATCCTTATTCAGTCAGTCTGTCAGTCAGTCAGTCGGTCAGTCCTGTCCAGTAAGTTAGTCAGTCAAGCAGTCAGTCAGGTAGTCAAGCAGTCAGTCAGTCAGTGTCAGTCAGTCATTTAGTCATTAAGTCAGTCAGTGAAATAGCCAGTCAGAGAGTCAAGCAGTCAGTCAGTCAGTCTCAGTCAGGCAGTTAGTCAGTCAGTCAGTCAGTCAGTCCAGTCTCAGTCAGTCAGGCAGTTAGTCAGTCAGTCTCGGTCAGTCAGTCAGTCAATCAGTCAGTATCAGTCAGTCAGTGAGTCAGTCTGTCAGTCAGGCAGTATCAGTCAGGCAGTAAGACTCCGCTCGACAGAACTCCGATAGCCTAATGGATAGACCGCTGGTCTTCCAAGCGAGTGGCCTGGGTTCGAGTCCCAGCCGGAGCGAATATCTTCAATGTATATATTTCTTTTCTAATTTGAAAATTCTTTTTTTTTCAATTTCTTTCCTTTGCAATTATTGATTATTTATGTAGGGAAGAAAATTCTGAGTCAGTTTAATTTTTCGACACGAAGATTTCAAAGTGTTTAAATAAACAATTACCAAGGTGCATTTTTTGTTTTTATTATATTTAAAATTCCCACCGACAGAGCTCCCATAGACTAATGGCTAGAGTGTTAGGCTTCCAAGCGAGTGGCCCTGGGTTCGAGTCCCAGCCTGAACGAAAATCTTCAATGTATACTTTTAGTTTCTAATTTGAAATTTCTTCTTCTTTTTTTTTTAATTTTTCTCTTTTGCGAATATTGATTATTTATGTAGGGAGAAAAATTCTGAGTCAGTTTAATTATTCGACCTGTAAATTTCAAAGTGTTTGAATCAATAATTACCAAGGTGCATTTTTTGTTTTTATTATATTCAAGACTGCCATCGACAGAGCTCCGATAGCCTAATGGCTAGACCGTTGGGTTCCTAGCGCGTGGTACTGGGTTCGAGTCCCGGCCGGAAAGGAAATCTTAAATGCAAATATTTTTTTCTAATTTTATAATTCTTTTTTTTTTTTTATTTTTCCCTTTTGCGAAGTCAGTCAGTCAGTCTGACAGTCAATCAGTCAAGCACTCAGTCATTCAGTCCCAGTCAGTCAGTCCAGTCAGTCAGTCACTCAGTCAGTCAGTTAGTCCTTCAGCCAGTCAGTCAGTCATTCAGTCAGTCAGTCAGTCAGGCAGTCAGTCAGTCAGTCAGTCGGTCAGTCCTGTGCAGTCAGTTAGTCACTAAAGCAGTCAGTCAGTCTCAGTCAGTCAGTCAGTCAGTCAGTCCAGTCCAGTCTCAGTCAGTCATTCAGTCAGTCAGTCAGTCAGGCAGTCAGTCAGTCGGTCAGCCTTATTCAGTCAGTCTGTCTGTCAGTCAGTCAGTCAGCCTTATTCAGTCAGTCTGTCAGTCATCCTTATTCAGTCAGTCTGTCAGTCAGTCAGTCGGTCAGTCCTGTCCAGTAAGTTAGTCAGTCAAGCAGTCAGTCAGGTAGTCAAGCAGTCAGTCAGTCAGTGTCAGTCAGTCATTTAGTCATTCAGCCAGTCAGTGAAATAGCCAGTCAGAGAGTCAAGCAGTCAGTTAGTCAGTCAGTCAGTCAGTCAGTCAGTCAGTCCAGTCTCAGTCAGTCAGGCAGTTAGTCAGTCAGTCTCGGTCAGTCAGTGAGTCAGTCAGTCAGTATCAGTCAGTCAGTGAGTCAGTCTGTCAGTCAGGCAGTATCAGTCAGGCAGTAAGACTCCGCTCGACAGAACTCCGATAGCCTAATTGCTAGACCGCTGGTCTTCCAAGCGAGTGGCCTGGGTTCGAGTCCCAGCCGGAGCGAATATCTTCAATGTGTATATTTCTTTTCTAATTTGAAAATTCTTTTTTTTTTCAATTTCTTTCCTTTGCAATTATTGATTATTTATGTAGGGAAGAAAATTCTGAGTCAGTTTAATTTTTCGACACAAAGATTTCAAAGTGTTTAAATAAACAATTACCAAGGTGCATTTTTTGTTTTTATTATATTTAAAACTCCCACCGACAGAGCTCCCATAGACTAATGGCTAGAGTGTTAGGCTTCCAAGCGAGTGGCCCTGGGTTCGAGTCCCAGCCTGAACGAAAATCTTCAATGTATACTTTTAGTTTCTAATTTGAAATTTCTTCTTCTTTTTTTTTTAATTTTTCTCTTTTGCGAATATTGATTATTTATGTAGGGAGAAAAATTCTGAGTCAGTTTAATTATTCGACCTGTAAATTTCAAAGTGTTTGAATCAATAATTACCAAGGTGCATTTTTTGTTTTTATTATATTTAAGACTTCCATCGACAGAGCACCGATAGCCTAATGGCTAGACCGTTGGGTTCCTAGCGCGTGGTACTGGGTTCGAGTCCCGGCCGGAAAGGAAATCTTAAATGCAAATATTTTTTTCTAATTTTACAATTCTTTTTTTTTATTTTTCCCTTTTGCGAAGTCAGTCAGTCAGTCTGACAGTCAATCAGTCAAGCACTCAGTCAGTCAGTTAGTCCTTCAGCCAGTCAGTCAAGCAGTCAGTCATTTAGTCTCAGTCAGTCAGTCATTCAGTCAGTCAGTCAGTCAGGCAGTCAGTCAGTCAGTCAGTCGGTCAGTCCTGTGCAGTCAGTTAGTCACTAAAGCAGTCAGTCAGTCTCAGTCAGTCAGTCAGTCAGTCAGTCCAGTCCAGTCTCAGTCAGTCAGTCAGTCAGTCTCGGTCAGTCAGTCAGTCAGTCATTCAGTCAGTCAGTCAGGCAGTCAGTCAGTCGGTCAGCCTTATTCAGTCAGTCTGTCTGTCAGTCAGTCAGTCAGCCTTATTCAGTCAGTCTGTCAGTCATCCTTATTCAGTCAGTCTGTCAGTCAGTCAGTCGGTCAGTCCTGTCCAGTCAGTTAGTCAGTCAAGCAGTCAGTCAGGTAGTCAAGCAGTCAGTCAGGTAGTCAAGCAGTCAGTCAGTCAGTGTCAGTCAGTCATTTAGTCATTCAGTCAGTCAGTGAAATAGCCAGTCAGAGAGTCAAGCAGTCAGTCAGTCAGTCTCAGTCAGTCAGTTAGTCAGTCAGTCAGTCAGTCAGTCAGTCAGTCCAGTCTCAGTCAGTCAGGCAGTTAGTCAGTCAGTCTCGGTCAGTCAGTGAGTCAGTCTGTCAGTCAGTGAAATAGCCAGTCAGAGAGTCAAGCAATCAGTCAGTCAGTCTCAGTCAGTCAGTTAGTCAGTCAGTCAGTTAGTCAGTCAGTCAGTCAGTCAGTGAGTCAGTCCAGTCTCAGTCAGTCAGGCAGTTAGTCAGTCAGTCTCGGTCAGTCAGTGAGTCAGTCAGTCAGTATCAGTCAGTCAGTGAGTCAGTCTGTCAGTCAGGCAGTATCAGTCAGGCAGTAAGACTCCGCTCGACAGAACTCCGATAGCCTAATGGCTAGACCGCTGGTCTTCCAAGCGAGTGGCCTGGGTTCGAGTCCCAGCCGGAGCGAATATCTTCAATGTATATATTTCTTTTCTAATTTGAAAATGCTTTTTTTTCAATTTCTTTCCTTTGCAATTATTGATTATTTATGTAGGGAAGAAAATTCTGAGTCAGTTTAATTTTTCAACACGAAGATTTCAAAGTGTTTAAATAAACAATTACCAAGGTGCATTTTTTGTTTTTATTATATTTAAAACTCCCACCGACAGAGCTCCCATAGACTAATGGCTAGAGTGTTAGGCTTCCAAGCGAGTGGCCCTGGGTTCGAGTCCCAGCCTGAACGAAAATCTTCAATGTATACTTTTAGTTTCTAATTTGAAATTTCTTCTTCTTTTTTTTTTAATTTTTCTCTTTTGCGAATATTGATTATTTATGTAGGGAGAAAAATTCTGAGTCAGTTTAATTATTCGACCTGTAAATTTCAAAGTGTTTGAATCAATAATTACCAAGGTGCATTTTTTGTTTTTATTATATTTAAGACTTCCATCGACAGAGCACCGATAGCCTAATGGCTAGACCGTTGGGTTCCTAGCGCGTGGTACTGGGTTCGAGTCCCGGCCGGAAAGGAAATCTTAAATGCAAATATTTTTTTCTAATTTTATAATTCTTTTTTTTTTATTTTTCCCTTTTGCGAAACCAGTCAGTCAGACTGACAGTCAATCAGTCAAGCACTCAGTCATTCAGTCTCAGTCAGTCAGTCCAGTCAGTCAGTCACTCAGTCAGTCAGTTAGTCCTTCAGCCAGTCAGTCAAGCAGTCAGTCATTTAGTCTCAGTCAGTCAGTCATTCAGTCAGTCAGTCAGTCAGGCAGTCAGTCAGTCAGTCAGTCGGTCAGTCCTGTGCAGTCAGTTAGTCACAAAAGCAGTCAGTCAGTCTCAGTCAGTCAGTCAGTCAGTCAGTCCAGTCCAGTCTCAGTCAGTCAGTCAGTCAGTCTCGGTCAGTCAGTCAGTCAGTCAGTCAGTCAGTCAGTCAGGCAGTCAGTCAGTCGGTCAGCCTTATTCAGTCAGTCAGTCAGTCAGTCAGTCAGTAGTCAGGCAGTCAGTCAGTCGGTCAGCCTTATTCAGTCAGTCTGTCAGTCAGTCAGTCAGTCAGTCCAGTCTCAGTCAGTCAGGCAGTTAGTCAGTCAGTCTCGGTCAGTCAGTGAGTCCGTCAGTCAGTATCAGTCAGTCAGTGAGTCAGTCTGTCAGTCAGGCAGTATCAGTCAGGCAGTAAGACTCCGCTCGACAGAACTCCGATAGCCTAATGGCTAGACCGCTGGTCTTCCAAGCGAGTGGCCTGGGTTCGAGTCCCAGCCGGAGCGAATATCTTCAATGTATATATTTCTTTTCTAATTTGAAAATTCTTTTTTTTTTCAATTTCTTTCCTTTGCAATTATTGATTATTTATGTAGGGAAGAAAATTCTGAGTCAGTTTAATTTTTCGACACGAAGATTTCAAATTGTTTATATAAACAATTACCAAGGTGCATTTTTTGTTTTTATTATATTTAAAACTCCCACCGACAGAGCTCCCATAGACTAATGGCTAGAGTGTTAGGCCTCCAAGCGAGTGGCCCTGGGTTCGAGTCCCAGCCTGAACGAAAATCTTCTATGTATACTTTTAGTTTCTAATTTGAAATTTCTTCTTCTTTTTTTTTTAATTTTTCTCTTTTGCGAATATTGATTATTTATGTAGGGAGAAAAATTCTGAGTCAGTTTAATTATTCGACCTGTAAATTTCAAAGTGTTTGAATCAATAATTACCAAGGTGCATTTTTTGTTTTTATTATATTTAAGACTTCCATCGACAGAGCTCCGATAGCCTAATGGCTAGACCGTTGGGTTCCTAGCGCGTGGTACTGGGTTCGAGTCCCGGCCGGAAAGGAAATCTTAAATGCAAATATTTTTTTCTAATTTTACAATTCTTTTTTTTTATTTTTCCCTTTCGCGAAGTCAGTCAGTCAGTCTGACAGTCAATCAGTCAAGCACTCAGTCATTCAGTCTCAGTCAGTCAGTCCAGTCAGTCAGTCACTCAGTCAGTCAGTTAGTCCTTCAGCCAGTCAGTCAAGCAGTCAGTCATTTAGTCTCAGTCAGTCAGTCATTCAGTCAGGCAGTCAGTCAGTCAGTCAGTCGGTCAGTCCTGTGCAGTCAGTTAGTCACTAAAGCAGTCAGTCAGTCTCAGTCAGTCAGTCAGTCAGTCAGTCCAGTCCAGTCTCAGTCAGTCAGTCAGTCAGTCTCGGTCAGTCAGTCAGTCAGTCATTCAGTCAGTCAGTCAGTCAGGCAGTCAGTCAGTCGGTCAGCCTTATTCAGTCAGTCTGTCTGTCAGTCAGTCAGTCAGCCTTATTCAGTCAGTCTGTCAGTCATCCTTATTCAGTCTGTCAGTCAGTCAGTCGGTCAGTCCTGTCCAGTCAGTTAGTCAGTCAAGCAGTCAGTCAGGTAGTCAAGCAGTCAGTCAGTCAGTGTCAGTCAGTCATTTAGTCATTCAGTAAGTCAGTGAAATAGCCAGTCAGAGAGTCAAGCAGTCAGTCAGTCAGTCTCAGTCAGTCAGTTAGTCAGTCAGTCAGTCAGTCAGTCAGTCAGTCCAGTCTCAGTCAGTCAGGCAGTTAGTCAGTCAGTCTCGGTCAGTCAGTGAGTCAGTCAGTCAGTATCAGTCAGTCAGTGAGTCAGTCTGTCAGTCAGGCAGTATCAGTCAGGCAGTAAGACTCCGCTCGACAGAACTCCGATAGCCTAATGGCTAGACCGCTGGTCTTCCAAGCGAGTGGCCTGGGTTCGAGTCCCAGCCGGAGCGAATATCTTCAATGTATATATTTCTTTTCTAATTTGAAAATGCTTTTTTTTTCAATTTCTTTCCTTTGCAATTATTGATTATTTATGTAGGGAAGAAAATTCTGAGTCAGTTTAATTTTTCGACACGAAGATTTCAAAGTGTTTAAATAAACAATTACCAAGGTGCATTTTTTGTTTTTATTATATTTAAAACTCCCACCGACAGAGCTCCCATAGACTAATGGCTAGAGTGTTAGGCTTCCAAGCGAGTGGCCCTGGGTTTGAGTCCCAGCCTGAACGAAAATCTTCAATGTATACTTTTAGTTTCTAATTTGAAATTTCTTCTTCTTTTTTTTTAATTTTTCTCTTTTGCGAATATTGATTATTTATGTAGGGAGAAAAATTCTGAGTCAGTTTAATTATTCGACCTGTAAATTTCAAAGTGTTTGAATCAATAATTACCAAGGTGCATTTTTTGTTTTTATTATATTTAAGACTTCCATCGACAGAGCACCGATAGCCTAATGGCTAGACCGTTGGGTTCCTAGCGCGTGGTACTGGGTTCGAGTCCCGGCCGGAAAGGAAATCTTAAATGCAAATATTTTTTTCTAATTTTATAATTCTTTTTTTTTTATTTTTCCCTTTTGCGAAGTCAGTCAGTCAGTCTGACAGTCAATCAGTCAAGCACTCAGTCATTCAGTCTCAGTCAGTCAGTCCAGTCAGTCAGTCACTCAGTCAGTCAGTTAGTCCTTCAGCCAGTCAGTCAAGCAGTCAGTCATTTAGTCTCAGTCAGTCAGTCATTCAGTCAGTCAGTCAGTCAGGCAGTCAGTCAGTCAGTCAGTCGGTCAGTCCTGTGCAGTCAGTTAGTCACAAAAGCAGTCAGTCAGTCTCAGTCAGTCAGTCAGTCAGTCAGTCCAGTCCAGTCTCAGTCAGTCAGTCAGTCAGTCTCGGTCAGTCAGTCAGTCAGTCAGTCAGTCAGTCAGGCAGTCAGTCAGTCGGTCAGCCTTATTCAGTCAGTCAGTCAGTCAGTCAGTCAGTAGTCAGGCAGTCAGTCAGTCGGTCAGCCTTATTCAGTCAGTCTGTCAGTCAGTCAGTCAGTCAGTCCAGTCTCAGTCAGTCAGGCAGTTAGTCAGTCAGTCTCGGTCAGTCAGTGAGTCCGTCAGTCAGTATCAGTCAGTCAGTGAGTCAGTCTGTCAGTCAGGCAGTATCAGTCAGGCAGTAAGACTCCGCTCGACAGAACTCCGATAGCCTAATGGCTAGACCGCTGGTCTTCCAAGCGAGTGGCCTGGGTTCGAGTCCCAGCCGGAGCGAATATCTTCAATGTATATATTTCTTTTCTAATTTGAAAATTCTTTTTTTTTTCAATTTCTTTCCTTTGCAATTATTGATTATTTATGTAGGGAAGAAAATTCTGAGTCAGTTTAATTTTTCGACACGAAGATTTCAAATTGTTTATATAAACAATTACCAAGGTGCATTTTTTGTTTTTATTATATTTAAAACTCCCACCGACAGAGCTCCCATAGACTAATGGCTAGAGTGTTAGGCCTCCAAGCGAGTGGCCCTGGGTTCGAGTCCCAGCCTGAACGAAAATCTTCTATGTATACTTTTAGTTTCTAATTTGAAATTTCTTCTTCTTTTTTTTTTAATTTTTCTCTTTTGCGAATATTGATTATTTATGTAGGGAGAAAAATTCTGAGTCAGTTTAATTATTCGACCTGTAAATTTCAAAGTGTTTGAATCAATAATTACCAAGGTGCATTTTTTGTTTTTATTATATTTAAGACTTCCATCGACAGAGCTCCGATAGCCTAATGGCTAGACCGTTGGGTTCCTAGCGCGTGGTACTGGGTTCGAGTCCCGGCCGGAAAGGAAATCTTAAATGCAAATATTTTTTTCTAATTTTATAATTCTTTTTTTTTTATTTTTCCCTTTTGCGAAGTCAGTCAGTCAGTCTGACAGTCAATCAGTCAAGCACTCAGTCATTCAGTCTCAGTCAGTCAGTCCAGTCAGTCAGTCACTCAGTCAGTCAGTTAGTCCTTCAGCCAGTCAGTCAAGCAGTCAGTCATTTAGTCTCAGTCAGTCAGTCATTCAGTCAGTCAGTCAGTCAGGCAGTCAGTCAGTCAGTCAGTCGGTCAGTCCTGTGCAGTCAGTTAGTCACAAAAGCAGTCAGTCAGTCTCAGTCAGTCAGTCAGTCAGTCAGTCCAGTCCAGTCTCAGTCAGTCAGTCAGTCAGTCTCGGTCAGTCAGTCAGTCAGTCAGTCAGTCAGTCAGGCAGTCAGTCAGTCGGTCAGCCTTATTCAGTCAGTCAGTCAGTCAGTCAGTCAGTAGTCAGGCAGTCAGTCAGTCGGTCAGCCTTATTCAGTCAGTCTGTCAGTCAGTCAGTCAGTCAGTCCAGTCTCAGTCAGTCAGGCAGTTAGTCAGTCAGTCTCGGTCAGTCAGTGAGTCCGTCAGTCAGTATCAGTCAGTCAGTGAGTCAGTCTGTCAGTCAGGCAGTATCAGTCAGGCAGTAAGACTCCGCTCGACAGAACTCCGATAGCCTAATGGCTAGACCGCTGGTCTTCCAAGCGAGTGGCCTGGGTTCGAGTCCCAGCCGGAGCGAATATCTTCAATGTATATATTTCTTTTCTAATTTGAAAATTCTTTTTTTTTTCAATTTCTTTCCTTTGCAATTATTGATTATTTATGTAGGGAAGAAAATTCTGAGTCAGTTTAATTTTTCGACACGAAGATTTCAAATTGTTTATATAAACAATTACCAAGGTGCATTTTTTGTTTTTATTATATTTAAAACTCCCACCGACAGAGCTCCCATAGACTAATGGCTAGAGTGTTAGGCCTCCAAGCGAGTGGCCCTGGGTTCGAGTCCCAGCCTGAACGAAAATCTTCTATGTATACTTTTAGTTTCTAATTTGAAATTTCTTCTTCTTTTTTTTTTAATTTTTCTCTTTTGCGAATATTGATTATTTATGTAGGGAGAAAAATTCTGAGTCAGTTTAATTATTCGACCTGTAAATTTCAAAGTGTTTGAATCAATAATTACCAAGGTGCATTTTTTGTTTTTATTATATTTAAGACTTCCATCGACAGAGCTCCGATAGCCTAATGGCTAGACCGTTGGGTTCCTAGCGCGTGGTACTGGGTTCGAGTCCCGGCCGGAAAGGAAATCTTAAATGCAAATATTTTTTTCTAATTTTATAATTCTTTTTTTTTATTTTTCCCTTTCGCGAAGTCAGTCAGTCAGTCTGACAGTCAATCAGTCAAGCACTCAGTCATTCAGTCTCAGTCAGTCAGTCCAGTCAGTCAGTCACTCAGTCAGTCAGTTAGTCCTTCAGCCAGTCAGTCAAGCAGTCAGTCATTTAGTCTCAGTCAGTCAGTCATTCAGTCAGGCAGTCAGTCAGTCAGTCAGTCGGTCAGTCCTGTGCAGTCAGTTAGTCACTAAAGCAGTCAGTCAGTCTCAGTCAGTCAGTCAGTCAGTCAGTCCAGTCCAGTCTCAGTCAGTCAGTCAGTCAGTCTCGGTCAGTCAGTCAGTCAGTCATTCAGTCAGTCAGTCAGTCAGGCAGTCAGTCAGTCGGTCAGCCTTATTCAGTCAGTCTGTCTGTCAGTCAGTCAGTCAGCCTTATTCAGTCAGTCTGTCAGTCATCCTTATTCAGTCTGTCAGTCAGTCAGTCGGTCAGTCCTGTCCAGTCAGTTAGTCAGTCAAGCAGTCAGTCAGGTAGTCAAGCAGTCAGTCAGTCAGTGTCAGTCAGTCATTTAGTCATTCAGTAAGTCAGTGAAATAGCCAGTCAGAGAGTCAAGCAGTCAGTCAGTCAGTCTCAGTCAGTCAGTTAGTCAGTCAGTCAGTCAGTCAGTCAGTCAGTCCAGTCTCAGTCAGTCAGGCAGTTAGTCAGTCAGTCTCGGTCAGTCAGTGAGTCAGTCAGTCAGTATCAGTCAGTCAGTGAGTCAGTCTGTCAGTCAGGCAGTATCAGTCAGGCAGTAAGACTCCGCTCGACAGAACTCCGATAGCCTAATGGCTAGACCGCTGGTCTTCCAAGCGAGTGGCCTGGGTTCGAGTCCCAGCCGGAGCGAATATCTTCAATGTATATATTTCTTTTCTAATTTGAAAATGCTTTTTTTTTCAATTTCTTTCCTTTGCAATTATTGATTATTTATGTAGGGAAGAAAATTCTGAGTCAGTTTAATTTTTCGACACGAAGATTTCAAAGTGTTTAAATAAACAATTACCAAGGTGCATTTTTTGTTTTTATTATATTTAAAACTCCCACCGACAGAGCTCCCATAGACTAATGGCTAGAGTGTTAGGCTTCCAAGCGAGTGGCCCTGGGTTTGAGTCCCAGCCTGAACGAAAATCTTCAATGTATACTTTTAGTTTCTAATTTGAAATTTCTTCTTCTTTTTTTTTAATTTTTCTCTTTTGCGAATATTGATTATTTATGTAGGGAGAAAAATTCTGAGTCAGTTTAATTATTCGACCTGTAAATTTCAAAGTGTTTGAATCAATAATTACCAAGGTGCATTTTTTGTTTTTATTATATTTAAGACTTCCATCGACAGAGCACCGATAGCCTAATGGCTAGACCGTTGGGTTCCTAGCGCGTGGTACTGGGTTCGAGTCCCGGCCGGAAAGGAAATCTTAAATGCAAATATTTTCTCTAATTTTATAATTCTTTTTTTTTTATTTTTCCCTTTTGCGAAGTCAGTCAGTCAGTCTGACAGTCAATCAGTCAAGCACTCAGTCATTCAGTCTCAGTCAGTCAGTCCAGTCAGTCAGTCACTCAGTCAGTCAGTTAGTCCTTCAGCCAGTCAGTCAAGCAGTCAGTCATTTAGTCTCAGTCAGTCAGTCATTCAGTCAGTCAGTCAGTCAGGCAGTCAGTCAGTCAGTCAGTCGGTCAGTCCTGTGCAGTCAGTTAGTCACTAAAGCAGTCAGTCCGTCTCAGTCAGTCAGTCAGTCAGTCAGTCCAGTCCAGTCTCAGTCAGTCAGTCAGTCAGTCTCGGTCAGTCAGTCAGTCAGTCATTCAGTCAGTCAGTCAGTCAGGCAGTCAGTCAGTCGGTCAGCCTTATTCAGTCAGTCTGTCAGTCAGTCAGTCAGTCAGCCTTATTCAGTCAGTCTGTCAGTCATCCTTATTCAGTCAGTCTGTCAGTCAGTCAGTCGGTCAGTCCTGTCCAGTCAGTTAGTCAGTCAAGCAGTCAGTCAGGTAGTCAAGCAGTCAGTCAGTCAGTGTCAGTCAGTCATTTAGTCATTCAGTCAGTCAGTGAAATAGCCAGTCAGAGAGTCAAGCAGTCAGTCAGTCAGTCTCAGTCAGTCAGTCAGTCAGTCAGTCAGTCAGTCAGTCCAGTCTCAGTCAGTCAGGCAGTTAGTCAGTCAGTCTCGGTCAGCCAGTGAGTCAGTCAGTCAGTATCAGTCAGTCAGTGAGTCAGTCTGTCAGTCAGGCAGTATCAGTCAGGCAGTAAGACTCCGCTCGACAGAACTCCGATAGCCTAATGGCTAGACCGCTGGTCTTCCAAGCGAGTGGCCTGGGTTCGAGTCCCAGCCGGAGCGAATATCTTCAATGTATATATTTCTTTTCTAATTTGAAAATTCTTTTTTTTTTCAATTTCTTTCCTTTGCAATTATTGATTATTTATGTAGGGAAGAAAATTCTGAGTCCGTTTAATTTTTCGACACAAAGATTTCAAAGTGTTTAAATAAACAATTACCAAGGTGCATTTTTTGTTTTTATTATATTTAAAACTCCCACCGACAGAGCTCCCATAGACTAATGGCTAGAGTGTTAGGCTTCCAAGCGAGTGGCCCTGGGTTCGAGTCCCAGCCTGAACGTAAATCTTCAATGTATACTTTTAGTTTCTAATTTGAAATTTCTTCTTCTTTTTTTTTTAATTTTTCTCTTTTGCGAATATTGATTATTTATGTAGGGAGAAAAATTCTGAGTCAGTTTAATTATTCGACCTGTAAATTTCAAAGTGTTTGAATCAATAATTACCAAGGTGCATTTTTTGTTTTTATTATATTTAAGACTTCCATCGACAGAGCTCCGATAGCCTAATGGCTAGACCGTTGGTTTCCAAGCGCGTGGTACTGGGTTCGAGTCCCGGCCGGAACGAAAATCTTCCATGTATATATTTCTCTTCTAATTTGAAGATTCTTTTTCTTCAATTTCTTCCTTTTGCAAATATGGATTATTTATGTACGGAAGAAAATTCTGAGTCAGTTTAATCATTCGACCTTTAGATTTCAAAGATTTTAGATCAATAATTACTAAGGTGCATTTTTTGTTTTTATTATAATTAAGACACCGATCAACAGAGATCCGATAGTATATTGGCGAGAGCGTTGGGCTTCCATGAGTGTCGCCCTGGGTTCAAATCCCAGCCGGAAAGGAAATCTTAAATGCAAATATTTTTTTCTAATTTTATAATTCTTTTTTTTTTTATTTTTCCCTTTTGCGAAGTCAGTCAGTCAGTCTGACAGTCAATCAGTCAAGCCCTCAGTCATTCAGTCTCAGTCAGTCAGTCCAGTCAGTCAGTCACTCAGTCAGTCAGTTAGTCCTTCAGCCAGTCAGTCAAGCAGTCAGTCATTTAGTCTCAGTCAGTCAGTCATTCAGTCAGTCAGTCAGTCAGGCAGTCAGTCAGTCAGTCAGTCGGTCAGTCCTGTGCAGTCAGTTAGTCACTAAAGGAGTCAGTCAGTCTCAGTCAGTCAGTCAGTCCAGTCCAGTCTCAGTCAGTCAGTCAGTCAGTCTCGGTCAGTCAGTCAGTCAGTCATTCAGTCAGTCAGTCAGTCAGGCAGTCAGTCAGTCGGTCAGCCTTATTCAGTCAGTCTGTCAGTCAGACAGTCAGTCAGCCTTATTCAGTCAGTCTGTCAGTCATCCTTATTCAGTCAGTCTGTCAGTCAGTCAGTCGGTCAGTCCTGTCCAGTCAAGCAGTCAGTCAAGCAGTCAGTCAGGTAGTCAAGCAGTCAGTCAGTCAGTGTCAGTCAGTCATTTAGTCATTCAGTCAGTCAGTGAAATAGCCAGTCAGAGAGTCAAGCAGTCAGTCAGTCAGTCTCAGTCAGTCAGTTAGTCAGTCAGTCAGTCAGTCAGTCAGTCAGTCCAGTCTCAGTCAGTCAGGCAGTTAGTCAGTCAGTCTCGGTCAGTCAGTGAGTCAGTCAGTCAGTATCAGTCAGTCAGTGAGTCAGTCTGTCAGTCAGGCAGTATCAGTCAGGCAGTAAGACTCCGCTCGACAGAACTCCGATAGCCTAATGGCTAGACCGCTGGTCTTCCAAGCGAGTGGCCTGGGTTCGCGTCCCAGCCGGAGCGAATATCTTCAATGTATATATTTCTTTTCTAATTTGAAAATTCTTTTTTTTTTCAATTTCTTTCCTTTGCAATTATTGATTATTTATGTAGGGAAGAAAATTCTGAGTCAGTTTAATTTTTCGACACGAAGATTTCAAAGTGTTTAAATAAACAATTACTAAGGTGCATTTTTTGTTTTTATTATATTTAAAACTCCCGCCGACAGAGCTCCCATAGACTAATGGCTAGAGTGTTAGGCTTCCAAGCGAGTGGTCCTGGGTTCGAGTCCCAGCCTGAACGAAAATCTTCAATGTATACTTTTAGTTTCTAATTTGAAATTTCTTCTTCTTTTTTTTTAATTTTTCTCTTTTGCGAATATTGATTATTTATGTAGGGAGAAAAATTCTGAGTCAGTTTAATTATTCGACCTGTAAATTTGAAAGTGTTTGAATCAATAATTACCAAGGTGCATTTTTTGTTTTTATTATATTTAAGACTTCCATCGACAGAGCTCCGATAGCCTAATGGCTAGACCGTTGGGTTCCAAGCGCGTGGTACTGGGTTCGAGTCCCGGCCGGAACGAAAATCTTCCATGTATATATTTCTCTTCTAATTTGAAGATTCTTTTTTTTTCAATTTCTTCCTTTTGCAAATATGGATTATTTATGTACGGAAGAAAATTCTGAGTCAGTTTAATCATTCGACCTTTAGATTTCAAAGATTTTAGATCAATAATTACTAAGGTGCATTTTTTGTTTTTATTATAATTAAGACACCGATCAACAGAGATCCGATAGTATATTGGCGAGAGCGTTGGGCTTCCATGAGTGTCGCCCTGGGTTCAAATCCCAGCCGGACAGGAAATCTTAAATGCAAATATTTTTTTCTAATTTTATAATTCTTTTTTTTTATTTTTCCCTTTTGCGAAGTCAGTCAGTCTGACAGTCAATCAGTCAAGCACTCAGTCATTCAGTCTCAGTCAGTCAGTCCAGTCAGTCAGTCACTCAGTCAGTCAGTTAGTCCTTCAGCCAGTCAGTCAAGCAGTCAGTCATTTAGTCTCAGTCAGTCAGTCATTCAGTCAGTCAGTCAGTCAGGCAGTCAGTCAGTCAGTCAGTCAGTCGGTCAGTCCTGTGCAGTCAGTTAGTCACTAAAGCAGTCAGTCAGTCTCAGTCAGTCAGTCAGTCAGTCAGTCAGGCAGTCAGTCAGTCGGTCAGCCTTATTCAGTCAGTCTGTCAGTCAGCCTTATTCAGTCAGTCTCGGTCAGTCAGTCAGTCAGTCATTCAGTCAGTCAGTCAGTCAGGCAGTCAGTCAGCCTTATTCAGTCAGTCTCTCAGTCATCCTTATTCAGTCAGTCTGTCAGTCAGTCAGTCGGTCAGTCCTGTCCAGTCAGTTAGTCAGTCAAGCAGTCAGTCAGGTAGTCAAGCAGTCAGTCAGTCAGTGTCAGTCAGTCATTTAGTCATTTAGTCAGTCAGTGAAATAGCCAGTCAGAGAGTCAAGCAGTCAGTCAGTCAGTCTCAGTCAGTCAGTTAGTCAGTCAGTCAGTCAGTCAGTCAGTCAGTCCAGTCTCAGTCAGTCAGGCAGTTAGTCAGTCAGTCTCGGTCAATCAGTGAGTCAGTCAGTCAGTATCAGTCAGTCAGTGAGTCAGTCTGTCAGTCAGGCAGTATCAGTCAGGCAGTAAGACTCCGCTCGACAGAACTCCGATAGCCTAATGGCTAGACCGCTGGTCTTCCAAGCGAGTGGCCTGGGTTCGAGTCCCAGCCGGAGCGAATATCTTCAATGTATATATTTCTTTTCTAATTTGAAAATTCTTTTTTTTTTAATTTCTTTCCTTTGCAATTATTGATTATTTATGTAGGGAAGAAAATTCTGAGTCAGTTTAATTTTTCGACACGAAGATTTCAAAGTGTTTAAATAAACAATTACCAAGGTGCATTTTTTGTTTTTATTATATTTAAAACTCCCACCGACAGAGCTCCCATAGACTAATGGCTAGAGTGTTAGGCTTCCAAGCGAGTGGCCCTGGGTTCGAGTCCCAGCCTGAACGAAAATCTTCAATGTATACTTTCAGTTTCTAATTTGAAATTTCTTCTACTTTTTTTTTTTAATTTTTCTCTTTTGCGAATATTGATTATTTATGTAGGGAGAAAAATTCTGAGTCAGTTTAATTATTCGACCTGTAAATTTCAAAGTGTTTGAATATATAATTACCAAGGTGCATTTTTTGTTTTTATTATATTTAAGACTTCCATCGACAGAGCTCCGATAGCCTAATGGCTAGACCGTTGGGTTCCAAGCGCGTGGTACTGGGTTCGAGTCCCGGCCGGAACGAAAATCTTCCATGTATATATTTCTCTTCTAATTTGAAGATTCTTTTTTTTTCAATTTCTTTCTTTTGCAAATATGGATTATTTATGTACGGAAGAAAATTCTGAGTCAGTTTAATCATTCGACCTTTAGATTTCAAAAATTTTAGATCAATAATTACTAAGGTGCATTTTTTGTTTTTATTATAATTAAGACACCGATCAACAGAGATCCGATAGTATATTGGCGAGAGCGATGGGCTTCCTTGAGTGTCGCCCTGGGTTCAAATCCCAGCCGGAAAGGAAATCTTAAATGCAAATATTTTTTTCTAATTTTATAATTCTTTTTTTTTATTTATCCCTTTTGCGAAGTCAGTCAGTCAGTCTGACAGTCAATCAGTCAAGCACTCAGTCATTCAGTCTCAGTCAGTCAGTCCAGTCAGTCAGTCACTCAGTCAGTCAGTTAGTCCTTCAGCCAGTCAGTCAAGCAGTCAGTCATTTAGTCTCAGTCAGTCAGTCATTCAGTCAGTCAGTCAGTCAGGCAGTCAGTCAGTCAGTCAGTCAGGCAGTCAGTCAGTCAGTCAGTCGGTCAGTCCTGTGCAGTCAGTTAGTCACTAAAGCAGTCAGTCAGTCTCAGTCAGTCAGTCAGTCAGTCAGTCCAGTCCAGTCTCAGTCAGTCAGTCAGTCAGTCTCGGTCAGTCAGTCAGTCAGTCATTCAGTCAGTCAGTCAGTCAGGCAGTCAGTCAGTCGGTCAACCTTATTCAGTCAGTCTGTCAGTCAGTCAGTCAGTCAGCCTTATTCAGTCAGTCTGTCAGTCATCCTTATTCAGTCAGTCTGTCAGTCAGTCAGTCGGTCAGTCCTGTCCAGTCAGTTAGACAGTCAAGCAGTCAGTCAGGTAGTCAAGCAGTCAGTCAGTCAGTGTCAGTCAGTCATTTAGTCATTCAGTCAGTCAGTGAAATAGCCAGTCAGAGAGTCAAGCAGTCAGTCAGTCAGTCTCAGTCAGTCAGTTAGTCAGTCAGTCAGTCAGTCAGTCAGTCAGTCCAGTCTCAGTCAGTCAGGCAGTTAGTCAGTCAGTCTCGGTCAGTCAGTGAGTCAGTCAGTCAGTCAGTCAGTCCAGTCTCAGTCAGTCAGGCAGTTAGTCAGTCAGTGTCGGTCAGTCAGTGAGTCAGTCAGTCAGTATCAGTCAGTCAGTGAGTCAGTCTGTCAGTCAGGCAGTATCAGTCAGGCAATAAGACTCCGCTCGACAGAACTCCGATAGCCTAATGGCTAGACCGCTGGTCTTCCAAGCGAGTGGCCTGGGTTCGAGTCCCAGCCGGAGCGAATATCTTCAATGTATATATTTCTTTTCTAATTTAAAATTCTTTTTTTTTTCAATTTCTTTCCTTTGCAATTATTGATTATTTATGTAGGGAAGAAAATTCTGAGTCAGTTTAATTTTTCGACACGAAGATTTCAAAGTGTTTAAATAAACAATTACCAAGGTGCATTTTTTGTTTTTATTATATTTAAAACTCCCACCGACAGAGCTCCCATAGACTAATGGCTAGAGTGTTAGGCTTCCATGCGAGTGGCCCTGGGTTCGAGTCCCAGCCTGAACGAAAATCTTCAATGTATACTTTTAGTTTCTAATTTGAAATTTCTTCTTCTTTTTTTTTTAATTTTTCTCTTTTGCGAATATTGATTATTTATGTAGGGAGAAAAATTCTGAGTCAGTTTAATTATTCGACCTGTAAATTTCAAAGTGTTTGAATCAATAATTACCAAGGTGCATTTTTTGTTTTTATTATATTTAAGACTTCCATCGACAGAGCTCCGATAGCCTAATGGCTAGACCGTTGGGTTCCAAGCGCGTGGTACTGGGTTCGAGTCCCGGCCGGAACGAAAATCTTCCATGTATATATTTCTCTTCTAATTTGAAGATTCTTTTTTTTTCAATTTCTTTCTTTTGCAAATATGGATTATTTATGTACGGAAGAAAATTCTGAGTCAGTTTAATCATTCGACCTTTAGATTTCAAAGATTTTAGATCAATAATTACTAAGGTGCATTTTTTGTTTTTATTATAATTAAGACACCGATCAACAGAGATCCGATAGTATATTGGCGAGAGCGTTGGGCTTCCATGAGTGTCGCCCTGGGTTCAAATCCCAGCCGGAAAGGAAATCTTAAATGCAAATATTTTTTTCTAATTTTATAATTCTTTTTTTTTTTATTTTTCCCTTTTAAGAAGTCAGTCAGTCAGTCTGACAGTCAATCAGTCAAGCACTCAGTCATTCAGTCTCAGTCAGTCAGTCCAGTCAGTCAGTCACTCAGTCAGTCAGTTAGTCCTTCAGCCAGTCAGTCAAGCAGTCAGTCATTTAGTCTCAGTCAGTCAGTCATTCAGTCAGTCAGTCAGTCAGGCAGTCAGTCAGTCAGTCAGTCGGTCAGTCCTGTGCAGTCAGTTAGTCACTAAAGCAGTCAGTCAGTCTCAGTCAGTCAGTCAGTCAGTCAGTCCAGTCCAGTCTCAGTCAGTCAGTCAGTCAGTCTCGGTCAATCAGTCAGTCAGTCATTCAGTCAGTCAGTCAGTCAGGCAGTCAGTCAGTCGGTCAGCCTTATTCAGTCAGTCTGTCAGTCAGTCAGTCAGTCAGCCTTATTCAGTCAGTCTGTCAGTCATCCTTATTCAGTCAGTCTGTCAGTCAGTCAGTCGGTCAGTCCTGTCCAGTCAGTTAGTCAGTCAAGCAGTCAGTCAGGTAGTCAAGCAGTCAGTCAGTCAGTGTCAGTCAGTCATTTAGTCATTCAGTCAGTCAGGGAAATAGCCAGTCAGAGAGTCAAGCAGTCAGTCAGTCAGTCTCAGTCAGTCAGTTAGTCAGTCAGTCAGTCAGTCAGTCAGTCAGTCCAGTCTCAGTCAGTCAGGCAGTTAGTCAGTCAGTCTCGGTCAGTCAGTGAGTCAGTCAGTCAGTATCAGTCAGTCAGTGAGTCAGTCTGTCAGTCAGGCAGTATCAGTCAGGCAGTAAGACTCCGCTCGACAGAACTCCGATAGCCTAATGGCTAGACCGCTGGTCTTTCAAGCGAGTGGCCTGGGTTCGAGTCCCAGCCGGAGCGAATATCTTCAATGTATAAATTTCTTTTCTAATTTGAAAATTCTTTTTTTTTCAATTTCTTTCCTTTGCAATTATTGATTATTTATGTAGGGAAGAAAATTCTGAGTCAGTTTAATTTTTCGACACGAAGATTTCAAAGTGTTTAAATAAACAATTACCAAGGTGCATTTTTTGTTTTTATTATATTTAAAACTCCCACCGACAGAGCTCCCATAGACTAATGGCTAGAGTGTTAGGCTTCCAAGCGAGTGGCCCTGGGTTCGAGTCCCAGCCTGAACGAAAATCTTCAATGTATACTTTTAGTTTCTAATTTGAAATTTCTTCTTCTTTTTTTTTTAATTTTTCTCTTTTGCGAATATTGATTATTTATGTAGGGAGAAAAATTCTGAGTCAGTTTAATTATTCGACCTGTAAATTTCAAAGTGTTTGAATCAATAATTACCAAGGTGCATTTTTTGTTTTTATTATATTAAGACTTCCATCGACAGAGCTCCGATAGCCTAATGACTAGACCGTTGGGTTCCAAGCGCGTGGTACTGGGTTCGAGTCCCGGCCGGAACGAAAATCTTCCATGTATATATTTCTCTTCTAATTTGAAGATTCTTTTTTTTTCAATTTCTTTCTTTTGCAAATATGGATTATTTATGTACGGAAGAAAATTCTGAGTCAGTTTAATCATTCGACCTTTAGATTTCAAAGATTTTAGATCAATAATTACTAAGGTGCATTTTTTGTTTTTATTATAATTAAGACACCGATCAACAGAGATCCGATAGTATATTGGCGAGAGCGTTGGGCTTCCATGAGTGTCGCCCTGGGTTCAAATCCCAGCCGGAAAGGAAATCTTAAATGCAAATATTTTTTTCTAATTTTATAATTCTTTTTTTTTTATTTTTTCCTTTTGCGAAGTCAGTCAGTCAGTCTGACAGTCAATCAGTCAAGCACTCAGTCATTCAGTCTCAGTCAGTCAGTCCAGTCAGTCAGTCACTCAGTCAGTCAGTTAGTCCTTCAGCCAGTCAGTCAAGCAGTCAGTCATTTAGTCTCAGTCAGTCAGTCATTCAGTCAGTCAGTCAGTCAGTCAGTCCTGTGCAGTCAGTTAGTCACTAAAGCAGTCAGTCAGTCTCAGTCAGTCAGACAGTCAGTCAGTCCAGTCCAGTCTCAGTCAGTCAGTCAGTCAATCTCGGTCAGTCAGTCAGTCAGTCATTCAGTCAGTCAGTCAGTCAGGCAGTCAGTCAGTCGGTCAGCCTTATTCAGTCAGTCAGGCAGTCAGTCAGTCGGTCAGCCTTATTCAGTCAGTCTGTCAGTCAGTCGGTCAGCCTTATTCAGTCAGTCTGTCAGTCAGTCAGTCTGTCAGCCTTATTCAGTCAGTCTGTCAGTCATCCTTATTCAGTCAGTCTGTCAGTCAGTCAGTCGGTCAGTCCTGTCCAGTCAGTTAGACAGTCAAGCAGTCAGTCAGGTAGTCAAGCAGTCAGTCAGTCAGTGTCAGTCAGTCATTTAGTCATTCAGTCAGTCAGTGAAATAGCCAGTCAGAGAGTCAAGCAGTCAGTCAGTCAGTCTCAGTCAGTCAGTTAGTCAGTCAGTCAGTCAGTCAGTCCAGTCTCAGTCAGTCAGGCAGTTAGTCAGTCAGTCTCGGTCAGTCAGTGAGTCAGTCAGTCAGTATCAGTCAGTCAGTCCAGTCAGTCAGTCACTCAGTCAGTCAGTTAGTCCTTCAGCCAGTCAGTCAAGCAGTCAGTCATTTAGTCTCAGTCAGTCAGTCATTCAGTCAGTCAGTCAGTCAGGCAGTCAGTCAGTCAGTCAGTCGGTCAGTCCTGTGCAGTCAGTTAGTCACTAAAGCAGTCAGTCAGTCTCAGTCAGTCAGTCAGTCAGTCAGTCCAGTCCAGTCTCAGTCAGTCAGTCAGTCAGTCTCGGTCAGTCAGTCAGTCAGTCATTCAGTCAGTCAGTCAGTCAGGCAGTCAGTCAGTCGGTCAGTCAGTCAGTCAGCCTTATTCAGTCAGTCTGTCAGTCATCCTTATTCAGTCAGTCTGTCAGTCAGTCAGTCGGTCAGTCCTGTCCAGTCAGTTAGTCAGTCAAGCAGTCAGTCAGGTAGTCAAGCAGTCAGTCAGTCAGTGTCAGTCAGTCATTTAGTCATTCAGTCAGTCAGTGAAATAGCCAGTCAGAGAGTCAAGCAGTCAGTCAGTCAGTCAGTCTCAGTCAGTCAGTTAGTCAGTCAGTCAGTCAGTCCAGTCTCAGTCAGTCAGGCAGTTAGTCAGTCAGTCTCGGTCAGTCAGTCAGTCAGTCAGTCAGTATCAGTCAGTCAGTGAGTCAGTCTGTCAGTCAGGCAGTATCAGTCAGGCAATAAGACTCCGCTCGACAGAACTCCGATAGCCTAATGGCTAGACCGCTGGTCTTCCAATCGAGTGGCCTGGGTTCGAGTCCCAGCCGGAGCGAATATCTTCAATGTATATATTTCTTTTCTAATTTAAAATTCTTTTTTTTTTTCAATTTCTTTCCTTTGCAATTATTGATTATTTATGTAGGGAAGAAAATTCTGAGTCAGTTTAATTTTTCGACACGAAGATTTCAAAGTGTTTAAATAAACAATTACCAAGGTGCATTTTTTGTTTTTATTATTCTTAAAACTCCCACCGACAGAGCTCCCATAGACTAATGGCTAGAGTGTTAGGCTTCCATGCGAGTGGCCCTGGGTTCGAGTCCCAGCCTGAACGAAAATCTTCAATGTATACTTTTAGTTTCTAATTTGAAATTTCTTCTTCTTTTTTTTTTAATTTTTCTCTTTTGCGAATATTGATTATTTATGTAGGGAGAAAAATTCTGAGTCAGTTTAATTATTCGACCTGTAAATTTCAAAGTGTTTGAATCAATAATTACCAAGGTGCATTTTTTGTTTTTATTATATTTAAGACTTCCATCGACAGAGCTCCGATAGCCTAATGGCTAGACCGTTGGGTTCCAAGCGCGTGGTACTGGGTTCGAGTCCCGGCCGGAACGAAAATCTTCCATGTATATATTTCTCTTCTAATTTAAAGATTATTTTTTTTTCAATTTCTTTCTTTTGCAAATATGGATTATTTATGTACGGAAGAAAATTCTGAGTCAGTTTAATCATTCGACCTTTAGATTTCAAAGATTTTAGATCAATAATTACTAAGGTGCATTTTTTGTTTTTATTATAATTAAGACACCGATCAACAGAGATCCGATAGTATATTGGCGAGAGCGTTGGGCTTCCATGAGTGTCGCCCTGGGTTCAAATCCCAGCCGGAAAGGAAATCTTAAATGCAAATATTTTTTTCTAATTTTATAATTCTTTTTTTTTTATTTTTCCCTTTTGCGAAGTCAGTCAGTCAGTCTGACAGTCAATCAGTCAAGCACTCAGTCATTCAGTCTCAGTTAGTCAGTCCAGTCAGTCAGTCACTGAGTCAGTCAGTTAGTCCTTCAGCCAGTCAGTCAAGCAGTCAGTCATTTAGTCTCAGTCAGTCAGTCATTCAGTCAGTCAGTCAGTCAGGCAGTCAGTCAGTCAGTCAGTCGGTCAGTCCTGTGCAGTCAGTTAGTCACTAAAGCAGTCAGTCAGTCTCAGTCAGTCAGTCAGTCAGTCAGTCCAGTCCAGTCTCAGTCAGTCAGTCAGTCAGTCTCGGTCAGTCAGTCAGTCAGTCAGTCAGTCAGTCAGGCAGTCAGTCAGTCGGTCAGCCTTATTCAGTCAGTCTGTCAGTCAGTCAGTCAGTCAGCCTTATTCAGTCAGTCTGTCAGTCATCCTTATTCAGTCAGTCTGTCAGTCAGTCAGTCGGTCAGTCCTGTCCAGTCAGTTAGTCAGTCTGTCAGTCAGTCAGTCGGTCAGTCCTGTCCAGTCAGTTAGTCAGTCAAGCAGTCAGTCAGGTATTCAAACAGTCAGTCAGTCAGTGTCAGTCAGTCATTTAGTCATTCAGTCAGTCAGTGAAATAGCCAGTCAGAGAGTCAAGCAGTCAGTCAGTCAGTCTCAGTCAGTCAGTTCGTCAGTCAGTCAGTCAGTCAGTCAGTCAGTCCAGTCTCAGTCAGTCAGGCAGTTAGTCAGTCAGTCTCGGTCAGTCAGTGAGTCAGTCAGTCAGTATCAGTCAGTCAGTGAGTCAGTCTGTCAGTCAGGCAGTATCAGTCAGGCAGTAAGACTCCGCTCGACAGAACTCCGATAGCCTAATGGCTAGACCGCTGGTCTTCCAAGCGAGTGGCCTGGGTTCGAGTCCCAGCCGGAGCGAATATCTTCAATGTATATATTTCTTTTCTAATTTGAAAATTCTTTTTTTTTTCAATTTCTTTTCTTTGCAATTATTGATTATTTATGTAGCGAAGAAAATTCTGAGTCAGTTTTATTTTTCGACACGAAGATTTCAAAGTGTTTAAATAAACAATTACCAAGGTGCATTTTTTGTTTTTATTATATTTAAAACTCCCACCGACAGAGCTCCCATAGACTAATGGCTAGAGTGTTAGGCTTCCAAGCGAGTGGCCCTGGGTTCGAGTCCCAGCCTGAACGAAAATCTTCAATGTATACTTTTAGTTTCTAATTTGAAATTTCTTCTTCTTTTTTTTTTAATTTTTCTTTTTGCGAATATTGATTATTTATGTAGGGAGAAAAATTCTGAGTCAGTTTAATTATTCGACCTGTAAATTTCAAAGTGTTTGAATCAATAATTACCAAGGTGCATTTTTTGTTTTTATTATATTTAAGACTTCCGTCGACAGAGCTCCGATAGCCTAATGGCTAGACCGTTGGGTTCCAAGAGCGTGGTACTGGGTTCGAGTCCCGGCCGGAACGAAAATCTTCCATGTATATATTTCTCTTCTAATTTGAAGATTCTTTTTTTTTCAATTTCTTTCTTTTGCAAATATGGATTATTTATGTACGGAAGAAAATTCTGAGTCAGTTTAATTATTCGACCTTTAGATTTCAAAGATTTTAGATCAATAATTACTAAGGTGCATTTTTTGTTTTTATTATAATTAAGACACCGATCAACAGAGATCCGATAGTATATTGGCGAGAGCGTTGGGCTTCCATGAGTGTCGCCCTGGGTTCAAATCCCATCCGGAAAGGAAATCTTAAATGCAAATATTTTTTTCTAATTTTATAATTCTTTTTTTTTATTTTTCCCTTTTGCGAAGTCAGTCAGTCAGTCTGACAGTCAATCAGTCAAGCACTCAGTCATTCAGTCTCAGTCAGTCAGTCCAGTCAGTCAGTCACTCAGTCAGTCAGTTAGTCCTTCAGCCAGTCAGTCAAGCAGTCAGTCATTTAGTCTCAGTCAGTCAGTCATTCAGTCAGTCAGTCAGTCAGGCAGTCAGTCAGTCAGTCAGTCAGTCAGTCAGGCAGTCAGTCAGTCAGTCAGTCGGTCAGTCCTGTGCAGTCAGTTAGTCACTAAAGCAGTCAGTCAGTCTCAGTCAGTCAGTCAGTCAGTCAGTCCAGTCCAGTCTCAGTCAGTCAGTCAGTCAGTCTCGGTCAGTCAGTCAGTCAGTCATTCAGTTAGTCAGTCAGTCAGGCAGTCAGTCAGTCGGTCAGCCTTATTCAGTCAGTCTGTCAGTCAGTCAGTCAGTCAGCCTTATTCAGTCAGTCTGTCAGTCATCCTTATTCAGTCAGTCTGTCAGTCAGTCAGTCGATCAGTCCTGTCCAGTCAGTTAGTCAGTCAAGCAGTCAGTCAGGTAGTCAAGCAGTCAGTCAGTCAGTGTCAGTCAGTCATTTAGTCATTCAGTCAGTCAGTGAAATAGCCAGTCAGAGAGTCAATTAGTCAGTCAGTCAGTCTCAGTCAGTCAGTTAGTCAGTCAGTCAGTCAGTCAGTCAGTCCAGTCTCAGTCAGTCAGGCAGTTAGTCAGTCAGTCTCGGTCAGTCAGTGAGTCAGTCAGTCAGTATCAGTCAGTCAGTGAGTCAGTCTGTCAGTCAGGCAGTATCAGTCGGGCAGTAAGACTCCGCTCGACAGAACTCCTATAGCCTAATGGCTAGACCGCTGGTCTTCCAAGCGAGTGGCCTGGGTTCGAGTCCCAGCCGGAGCGAATATCTTCAATGTATATATATCTTTTCTAATTTGAAAATTCTTTTTTTTCAATTTCTTTCCTTTGCAATTATTGATTATTTATGTAGGGAAGAAAATTCTGAGTCAGTTTAATTTTTCGACACGAAGATTTCAAAGTGTTTAAATAAACAATTACCAAGGTGCATTTTTTGTTTTTATTATATTTAAAACTCCCACCGACAGAGCTCCCATAGACTAATGGCTAGAGTGTTAGGCTTCCAAGCGAGTGGCCCTGGGTTCGAGTTCCAGCCTGAACGAAAATCTTCAATGTATACTTTTAGTTTCTAATTTGAAATTTCTTCTTCTTTTTTTTTTTAATTTTTCTCTTTTGCGAATATTGATTATTTATGTAGGGAGAAAAATTCTGAGTCAGTTTAATTATTCGACCTGTAAATTTCAAAGTGTTTGAATCAATAATTACCAAGGTGCATTTTTTGTTTTTATTATATTTAAGACTTCCATCGACAGAGCTCCGTTACTCTAATGGCTAGACCGTTGGGTTCCTAGCGCGTGGTACTGGGTTCGAGTCCCGGCCGGAAAGGAAATCTTAAATGCAAATATTTTTTTCTAATTTTATAATTCTTTTTTTTTATATTTCCCTTTTGCGAAGTCAGTCAGTCAGTCTGACAGTCAATCAGTCAAGCACTCAGTCATTCAGTCTCAGTCAGTCAGTCCAGTCAGTCAGTCACTCAGTCAGTCAGTTAGTCCTTCAGCCAGTCAGTCAAGCAGTCAGTCATTTAGTCTCAGTCAGTCAGTCATTCAGTCAGTCAGTCAGTCAGGCAGTCAGTGAGTCAGTCAGTCAGTCGGTCAGTCCTGTGCAGTCAGTTAGTCACTAAAGCAGTCAGTCAGTCTCAGTCAGTCAGTCAGTCAGTCAGTCCAGTCCAGTCTCAGTCAGTCAGTCAGTCAGTCTCGGTCAGTCAGTCAGTCATTCAGTCAGTCAGTCAGTCAGGCAGTCAGTCAGTCGGTCAGCCTTATTCAGTCAGTCTGTCAGTCAGTCAGTCAGTCAGCCTTATTCAGTCAGTCTGTCAGTCATCCTTATTCAGTCAGTCTGTCAGTCAGTCAGTCGGTCAGTCCTGTCCAGTCAGTTAGTCAGTCAAGCAGTCAGTCAGGTAGTCAAGCAGTCAGTCAGTCAGTGTCAGTCAGTCATTTAGTCATTCAGTCAGTCAGTGAAATAGCCAGTCAGAGAGTCAAGCAGTCAGTCAGTCAGTCTCAGTCAGTCAGTTAGTCAGTCAGTCAGTCAGTCAGTCAGTCAGTCAGTCTAGTCTCAGTCAGTCAGGCTGTTAGTCAGTCAGTCTCGGTCAGTCAGTGAGTCAGTCAGTCAGTATCAGTCAGTCAGTGAGTCAGTCTGTCAGTCAGGCAGTATCAGTCAGGCAGTAAGACTCCGCTCGACAGAACTCCGATAGCCTTATGGCTAGACCGCTGGTCTTCCAAGCGAGTGGCCTGGGTTCGAGTCCCAGCCGGAGCGAATATCTTCAATGTATATATTTCTTTTCTAATTTGAAAATTCTTTTTTTTTCAATTTCTTTCCTTTGCAATAATTGATTATTTATGTAGGGAAGAAAATTCTGAGTCAGTTTAATTTTTCGACACGAAGATTTCAAAGTGTTTAAATAAACAATTACCAAGGTGCATTTTTTGTTTTTATTATATTTAAAACTCCCACCGACAGAGCTCCCATAGACTAATGGCTAGAGTGTTAGGCTTCCAAGCGAGTGGCCCTGGGTTCGAGTCCCGGCCGGAAAGGAAATCTTAAATGCAAATATTTTTTTCTAATTTTATAATTCTTTTTTTTTTATTTTTCCCTTTTGCGAAGTCAGTCAGTCAGTCTGACAGTCAATCAGTCAAGCACTCAGTCATTCAGTCTCAGTCAGTCAGGCAGTCAGTCAGTCAGTCAGTCGGTCAGTCCTGTGCAGTCAGTTAGTCACTAAAGCAGTCAGTCAGTCTCAGTCAGTCAGTCAGTCAGTCAGTCCAGTCCAGTCTCAGTCAGTCAGTCAGTCAGTCTCGGTCAGTCAGTCAGTCAGTCATTCAGTCAGTCAGTCAGTCAGGCAGTCAGTCAGTCGGTCAGCCTTATTCAGTCAGTCTGTCAGTCAGTCAGTGAGTCAGCCTTATTCAGTCGGTCTGTCAGTCATCCTTATTCAGTCAGTCTGTCAGTCAGTCAGTCGGTCAGTCCTGTCCAGTCAGTTAGTCAGTCAAGCAGTCAGTCAGGTAGTCAAGCAGTCAGTCAGTCAGTGTCAGTCAGTCATTTAGTCCTTCAGTCAGTCAGTGAAATAGCCAGTCAGAGAGTCAAGCAGTCAGTCAGTCAGTCTCGGTCAGTCAGTCAGTCAGTCAGTCAGTCAGTCAGTCCAGTCTCAGTCAGTCAGGCAGTTAGTCAGTCAGTCTCGGTCAGTCAGTGAGTCAGTCAGTCAGTATCAGTCAGTATCAGTCAGTCAGTCTGTCAGTCAGGCAGTCGGTCAGTCCTGTGCAGTCAGTTAGTCACTAAAGCAGTCAGTCAGTCTCAGTCAGTCAGTCAGTCAGTCAGTCCAGTACAGTCTCAGTCAGTCAGTCAGTCAGTCTCGGTCAGTCAGTCAGTCAGTCATTCAGTCAGTCAGTCAGTCAGGCAGTCAGTCAGTCGGTCAGCCTTATTCAGTCAGTCTGTCAGTCAGTCAGTCAGTCAGCCTTATTCAGTCAGTCTGTCAGTCATCCTTATTCAGTCAGTCTGTCAGTCAGTCGGTCAGTCCTGTCCAGTCAGTTAGTCAGTCAAGCAGTCAGTCAGGTAGTCAAGCAGTCAGTCAGTCAGTGTCAGTCAGTCATTTAGTCATTCAGTCAGTCAGTGAAATAGCCAGTCAGAGAGTCAAGCAGTCGGTCAGTCAGTCTCAGTCAGTCAGTTAGTCAGTCAGTCAGTCATTCAGTCCAGTCTCAGTCAGTCAGGCAGTTAGTCAGTCAGTCTCGGTCAGTCAGTGAGTCAGTCAGTCAGTATCAGTCAGTCAGTGAGTCAGTCTGTCAGTCAGGCAGTATCAGTCAGGCAGTAAGACTCCGCTCGACAGAACTCCGATAGCCTAATGGCGAGACCGCAGGTCTTCCAAGCGAGTGGCCTGGGTTCGAGTCCCAGCCGGAGCGAATATCTTCAATGTATATATTTCTTTTCTGATTTGAAAATTCTTTTTTTTTTCAATTTCTTTCCTTTGCAATTATTGATTATTTATGTAGGGAAGAAAATTCTGAGTCAGTTTAATTTTTCGACACAAAGATTTCAAAGTGTTTAAATAAACAATTTTCAAGGTGCATTTTTTGTTTTTATTATATTTAAAACTCCCACCGACAGAGCTCCCATAGACTAATGGCTAGAGTGTTAGGCTTCCAAGCGAGTGGCCCTGGGTTCGAGTCCCAGCCTGAACGAAAATCTTCAATGTATACTTTTAGTTTCTAATTTGAAATTTCTTCTTCTTTTTTTTTTAATTTTTCTCTTTTGCGAATATTGATTATTTATGTAGGGAGAAAAATTCTGAGTCAGTTTAATTATTCGACCTGTAAATTTCAAAGTGTTTGAATCAATAATTACCAAGGTGCATTTTTTGTTTTTATTATATTTAAGACTTCCATCGACAGAGCTCCGATAGCCTAATGGCTAGACCGTTGGGTTCCAAGCGCGTGGTACTGGGTTCGAGTCCCGGCCGGAACGAAAATCTTCCCTGTATATATTTCTCTTCTAATTTGAAGATTCTTTTTTTTTTCAATTTCTTTCTTTTGCAAATATGGATTATTTATGTACGGAAGAAAATTCTGAGTCAGTTTAATCATTCGACCTTTAGATTTCAAAGATTTTAGATCAATAATTACTGAGGTGCATTTTTTGTTTTTATTATAATTAAGACACCGATCAACAGAGATCCGATAGTATATTGGCGAGAGCGTTGGGCTTCCATGAGTGTCGCCCTGGGTTCAAATCCCAGCCGGAAAGGAAATCTTAAATGCAAATATTTTTTTCTAATTTTATAATTCTTTTTTTTTATTTTTCCCTTTTGCGAAGTCAGTCAGTCAGTCTGACAGTCAATCAGTCAAGCACTCAGTCATTCAGTCTCAGTCAGTCAGTCCAGTCAGTCAGTCACTCAGTCAGTCAGTTAGTCCTTCAGCCAGTCAGTCAAGCAGTCAGTCATTTAGTCTCAGTCAGTCAGTCATTCAGTCAGTCAGTCAGTCAGGCAGTCAGTCAGTCAGTCAGTCGGTCAGTCCTGTGCAGTCAGTTAGTCACTAAAGCAGTCAGTCAGTCTCAGTCAGTCAGTCAGTCAGTCAGTCCAGTCCAGTCTCAGTCAGTCAGTCAGTCAGTCTCGGTCACTCAGTCATTCAGTCAGTCAGTCAGTCAGGCAGTCAGTCAGTCGGTCAGCCTTATTCAGTCAGTCTGTCAGTCAGTCAGTCAGTCAGCCTTATTCAGTCAGTCTGTCAGTCATCCTTATTTAGTCAGTCTGTCAGTCAGTCAGTCGGTCAGTCCTGTCCAGTCAGTTATGCAGTCAAGCAGTCAGTCAGGTAGTCAATCAGTCAGTCAGTCAGTGTCAGTCAGTCATTTAGTCATTCAGTCAGTCAGTGAAATAGCCAGTCAGAGAGTCAAGCAGTCAGTCAGTCAGTCTCGACAGAACTCCGATAGCCTAATGGCTAGACCGCTGGTCTTCCAAGCGAGTGGCCTGGGTTCGAGTCCCAGCCGGAGCGAATATCTTCAATGTATATATTTCTTTTCTAATTTGAAAATTCTTTTTTTTTCAATTTCTTTCCTTAGCAATTATTGATTATTTATGTAGGGAAGAAAATTCTGAGTCAGTTTAATTTTTCGACACGAATATTTCAAAGTGTTTAAATAAACAATTACCAAGGTGCATTTTTTGTTTTTATTATATTTAAAACTCCCACCGACAGAGCTCCCATAGACTAATGGCTAGAGTGTTAGGCTTCCAAGCGAGTGGCCCTGGGTTCGAGTCCCAGCCTGAACGAAAATCTTCAATGTATACTTTTAGTTTCTAATTTGAAATTTCTTCTTCTTTTTTTTTTAATTTTTCTCTTTTGCGAATATTGATTATTTATGTAGGGAGAAAAATTCTGAGTCAGTTTAATTATTCGACCTGTAAATTTCAAAGTGTTTGAATCAATAATTACCAAGGTGCATTTTTTGTTTTTATTATATTTAAGACTTCCATCGACAGAGCTCCGATAGCCTAATGGCTAGACCGTTGGGTTCCAAGCGCGTGGTACTGGGTTCGAGTCCCGGCCGGAACGAAAATCTTCCATGTATAAATTTCTCTTCTAATTTGAAGATTCTTTTTTCTTTCAATTTCTTTCTTTTGCAAATATGGATTATTTATGTACGGAAGAAAATTCTGAGTCAGTTTAATCATTCGATCTTTAGATTTCAAAAATTTTAGATCAATAATTACTAAGGTGCATTTTTTGTTTTTATTATAATTAAGACACCGATCAACAGAGATCCGATAGTATATTGGCGAGAGCGTTGGGCTTCCATGAGTGTCGCCCTGGGTTCAAATCCCAGCCGGAAAGGAAATCTTAAATGCAAATATTTTTTTCTAATTTTATAATTCTTTTTTTTTATTTTTCCCTTTTGCGAAGCCAGTCAGTCAGTCTGACAGTCAATCAGTCAAGCACTCAGTCATTCAGTCTCAGTCAGTCAGTCCAGTCAGTCAGTCACTCAGTCAGTCAGTTAGTCCTTCAGCCAGTCAGTCAAGCAGTCAGTCATTTAGTCTCAGTCAGTCAGTCATTCAGTCAGTCAGTCAGTCAGGCAGTCAGTCAGTCAGTCAGTCGGTCAGTCCTGTGCAGTCAGTTAGTCACTAAAGCAGTCAGTCAGTCTCAGTCAGTCAGTCAGTCAGTCAGTCCAGTCCAGTCTCAGTCAGTCAGTCAGTCAGTCTCGGTCAGTCAGTCAGTCAGTCATTCAGTCAGTCAGTCAGTCAGGCAGTCAGTCAGTCGGTCAGCCTTATTCAGTCAGTCTGTCAGTCAGTCAGTCAGTCAGCCTTATTCAGTCAGTCTGTCAGTCATCCTTATTCAGTCAGTCTGTCAGTCAGTCGGTCAGTCCTGTCCAGTCAGTTAGTCAGTCAAGCAGTCAGTCAGGTAGTCAAGTAGTCAGTCAGTCAGTGTCAGTCAGTCATTTAGTCATTCAGTCAGTCAGTGAAATAGCCAGTCAGAGAGTCAAGCAGTCAGTCAGTCAGTCTCAGTCAGTCAGTTAGTCAGTCAGTCAGTCAGTCAGTCCAGTCTCAGTCAGTCAGGCAGTTAGTCAGTCAGTCTCGGTCAGTCAGTGAGTCAGTCAGTCAGTATCAGTCAGTCAGTGAGTCAGTCTGTCAGTCAGGCAGTATCAGTCAGGCAGTAAGACTCCGCTCGACAGAACTCCGATAGCCTAATGGCTAGACCGCTGGTCTTCCAAGCGAGTGGCCTGGGTTCGAGTCCCAGCCGGAGCGAATATCTTCAATGTATGTATTTCTTTTCTGATTTGAAAATTCTTTTTTTTTTCAATTTCTTTCCTTTGCAATTATTGATTATTTATGTAGGGAAGAAAATTCTGAGTCAGTTTAATTTTTCGACACGAAGATTTCAAAGTGTTTAAATAAACAATTACCAAGGTGCATTTTTTGTTTTTATTATACTTAAAACTCCCACCGACAGAGCTCCCATAGACTAATGGCTAGAGTGTTAGGCTTCCAAGCGTGTGGCCCTGGGTTCGAGTCCCAGCCTGAACGAAAATCTTCAATGTATACTTTTAGTTTCTAATTTGAAATTTCTTCTTCTTTTTTTTTTAATTTTTCTCTTTTGCGAATATTGATTATTTATGTAGGGAGAAAAATTCTGAGTCAGTTTAATTATTCGACCTGTAAATTTCAAAGTGTTTGAATCAATAATTACCAAGGTGCATTTTTTGTTTTTATTATATTTAAGACTTCCATCGACAGAGCTCCGATAGCCTAATGGCTAGACCGTTGGGTTCCAAGCGCGTGGTACTGGGTTCGAGTCCCGGCCGGAACGAAAATCTTCCCTGTATATATTTCTCTTCTAATTTGAAGATTCTTTTTTTTTTCAATTTCTTTCTTTTGCAAATATGGATTATTTATGTACGGAAGAAAATTCTGAGTCAGTTTAATCATTCGACCTTTAGATTTCAAAGATTTTAGATCAATAATTACTGAGGTGCATTTTTTGTTTTTATTATAATTAAGACACCGATCAACAGAGATCCGATAGTATATTGGCGAGAGCGTTGGGCTTCCATGAGTGTCGCCCTGGGTTCAAATCCCAGCCGGAAAGGAAATCTTAAATGCAAATATTTTTTTCTAATTTTATAATTCTTTTTTTTTTATTTTTCCCTTTTGCGAAGTCAGTCAGTCAGTCTGACAGTCAATCAGTCAAGCACTCAGTCATTCAGTCACAGTCAGTCAGTCCAGTCAGTCAGTCACTCAGTCAGTCAGTTAGTCCTTCAGCCAGTCAGTCATTTAGTCTCAGTCAGTCAGTCATTCAGTCAGTCAGTCAGTCAGGCAGTCAGTCAGTCAGTCAGTCGGTCAGTCCTGTGCAGTCAGTTAGTCACTAAAGCAGTCAGTCAGTCTCAGTCAGTCAGTCAGTCAGTCCAGTCCAGTCTCAGTCAGTCAGTCAGTCAGTCTCGGTCAGTCAGTCATTCAGTCAGTCATTCAGTCAGGCAGTCAGTCAGTCGGTCAGCCTTATTCAGTCAGTCTGTCAGTCAGTCAGTCAGTCAGCCTTATTCAGTCAGTCTGTCAGTCATCCTTATTCAGTCAGTCTGTCAGTCAGTCAGTCGGTCAGTCCTGTCCAGTCAGTTATGCAGTCAAGCAGTCAGTCAGGTAGTCAAGCAGTCAGTCAGTCAGTGTCAGTCAGTCATTTAGTCATTCAGTCAGTCAGTGAAATAGCCAGTCAGAGAGTCAAGCAGTCAGTCAGTCAGTCTCGACAGAACTCCGATAGCCTAATGGCTAGACCGCTGGTCTTCCAAGCGAGTGGCCTGGGTTCGAGTCCCAGCCGGAGCGAATATCTTCAATGTATATATTTCTTTTCTAATTTGAAAATTCTTTTTTTTTTTCAATTTCTTTCCTTAGCAATTATTGATTATTTATGTCGGGAAGAAAATTCTGAGTCAGTTTAATTTTTCGACACGAATATTTCAAAGTGTTTAAATAAACAATTACCAAGGTGCATTTTTTGTTTTTATTATATTTAAAACTCCCACCGACAGAGCTCCCATAGACTAATGGCTAGAGTGTTAGGCTTCCAAGCGAGTGGCCCTGGGTTCGAGTCCCAGCCTGAACGAAAATCTTCAATGTATACTTTTAGTTTCTAATTTGAAATTTCTTCTTCTTTTTTTTTTAATTTTTCTCTTTTGCGAATATTGATTATTTATGTAGGGAGAAAAATTCTGAGTCAGTTTAATTATTCGACCTGTAAATTTCAAAGTGTTTGAATCAATAATTACCAAGGTGCATTTTTTGTTTTTATTATATTTAAGACTTCCATCGACAGAGCTCCGATAGCCTAATGGCTAGACCGTTGGGTTCCAAGCGCGTGGTACTGGGTTCGAGTCCCGGCCGGAACGAAAATCTTCCATGTATAAATTTCTCTTCTAATTTGAAGATTCTTTTTTCTTTCAATTTCTTTCTTTTGCAAATATGGATTATTTATGTACGGAAGAAAATTCTGAGTCAGTTTAATCATTCGATCTTTAGATTTCAAAAATTTTAGATCAATAATTACTAAGGTGCATTTTTTGTTTTTATTATAATTAAGACACCGATCAACAGAGATCCGATAGTATATTGGCGAGAGCGTTGGGCTTCCATGAGTGTCGCCCTGGGTTCAAATCCCAGCCGGAAAGGAAATCTTAAATGCAAATATTTTTTTCTAATTTTATAATTCTTTTTTTTTATTTTTCCCTTTTGCGAAGCCAGTCAGTCAGTCTGACAGTCAATCAGTCAAGCACTCAGTCATTCAGTCTCAGTCAGTCAGTCCAGTCAGTCAGTCACTCAGTCAGTCAGTTAGTCCTTCAGCCAGTCAGTCAAGCAGTCAGTCATTTAGTCTCAGTCAGTCAGTCATTCAGTCAGTCAGTCAGTCAGGCAGTCAGTCAGTCAGTCAGTCGGTCAGTCCTGTGCAGTCAGTTAGTCACTAAAGCAGTCAGTCAGTCTCAGTCAGTCAGTCAGTCAGTCAGTCCAGTCCAGTCTCAGTCAGTCAGTCAGTCAGTCTCGGTCAGTCAGTCAGTCAGTCATTCAGTCAGTCAGTCAGTCAGGCAGTCAGTCAGTCGGTCAGCCTTATTCAGTCAGTCTGTCAGTCAGTCAGTCAGTCAGCCTTATTCAGTCAGTCTGTCAGTCATCCTTATTCAGTCAGTCTGTCAGTCAGTCGGTCAGTCCTGTCCAGTCAGTTAGTCAGTCAAGCAGTCAGTCAGGTAGTCAAGCAGTCAGTCAGTCAGTGTCAGTCAGTCATTTAGTCATTCAGTCAGTCAGTGAAATAGCCAGTCAGAGAGTCAAGCAGTCAGTCAGTCAGTCTCAGTCAGTCAGTTAGTCAGTCAGTCAGTCAGTCAGTCCAGTCTCAGTCAGTCAGGCAGTTAGTCAGTCAGTCTCGGTCAGTCAGTGAGTCAGTCAGTCAGTATCAGTCAGTCAGTGAGTCAGTCTGTCAGTCAGGCAGTATCAGTCAGGCAGTAAGACTCCGCTCGACAGAACTCCGATAGCCTAATGGCTAGACCGCTGGTCTTCCAAGCGAGTGGCCTGGGTTCGAGTCCCAGCCGGAGCGAATATCTTCAATGTATGTATTTCTTTTCTGATTTGAAAATTCTTTTTTTTTTCAATTTCTTTCCTTTGCAATTATTGATTATTTATGTAGGGAAGAAAATTCTGAGTCAGTTTAATTTTTCGACACGAAGATTTCAAAGTGTTTAAATAAACAATTACCAAGGTGCATTTTTTGTTTTTATTATACTTAAAACTCCCACCGACAGAGCTCCCATAGACTAATGGCTAGAGTGTTAGGCTTCCAAGCGTGTGGCCCTGGGTTCGAGTCCCAGCCTGAACGAAAATCTTCAATGTATACTTTTAGTTTCTAATTTGAAATTTCTTCTTCTTTTTTTTTTAATTTTTCTCTTTTGCGAATATTGATTATTTATGTAGGGAGAAAAATTCTGAGTCAGTTTAATTATTCGACCTGTAAATTTCAAAGTGTTTGAATCAATAATTACCAAGGTGCATTTTTTGTTTTTATTATATTTAAGACTTCCATCGACAGAGCTCCGATAGCCTAATGGCTAGACCGTTGGGTTCCAAGCGCGTGGTACTGGGTTCGAGTCCCGGCCGGAACGAAAATCTTCCCTGTATATATTTCTCTTCTAATTTGAAGATTCTTTTTTTTTTCAATTTCTTTCTTTTGCAAATATGGATTATTTATGTACGGAAGAAAATTCTGAGTCAGTTTAATCATTCGACCTTTAGATTTCAAAGATTTTAGATCAATAATTACTGAGGTGCATTTTTTGTTTTTATTATAATTAAGACACCGATCAACAGAGATCCGATAGTATATTGGCGAGAGCGTTGGGCTTCCATGAGTGTCGCCCTGGGTTCAAATCCCAGCCGGAAAGGAAATCTTAAATGCAAATATTTTTTTCTAATTTTATAATTCTTTTTTTTTTATTTTTCCCTTTTGCGAAGTCAGTCAGTCAGTCTGACAGTCAATCAGTCAAGCACTCAGTCATTCAGTCTCAGTCAGTCAGTCCAGTCAGTCAGTCACTCAGTCAGTCAGTTAGTCCTTCAGCCAGTCAGTCATTTAGTCTCAGTCAGTCAGTCATTCAGTCAGTCAGTCAGTCAGGCAGTCAGTCAGTCAGTCAGTCGGTCAGTCCTGTGCAGTCAGTTAGTCACTAAAGCAGTCAGTCAGTCTCAGTCAGTCAGTCAGTCAGTCCAGTCCAGTCTCAGTCAGTCAGTCAGTCAGTCTCGGTCAGTCAGTCATTCAGTCAGTCAGTCAGTCAGGCAGTCAGTCAGTCGGTCAGCCTTATTCAGTCAGTCTGTCAGTCAGTCAGTCAGTCAGCCTTATTCAGTCAGTCTGTCAGTCATCCTTATTCAGTCAGTCTGTCAGTCAGTCAGTCGGTCAGTCCTGTCCAGTCAGTTATGCAGTCAAGCAGTCAGTCAGGTAGTCAAGCAGTCAGTCAGTCAGTGTCAGTCAGTCATTTAGTCATTCAGTCAGTCAGTGAAATAGCCAGTCAGAGAGTCAAGCAGTCAGTCAGTCAGTCTCGACAGAACTCCGATAGCCTAATGGCTAGACCGCTGGTCTTCCAAGCGAGTGGCCTGGGTTCGAGTCCCAGCCGGAGCGAATATCTTCAATGTATATATTTCTTTTCTAATTTGAAAATTCTTTTTTTTTTCAATTTCTTTCCTTAGCAATTATTGATTATTTATGTCGGGAAGAAAATTCTGAGTCAGTTTAATTTTTCGACACGAAGATTTCAAAGTGTTTAAATAAACAATTACCAAGGTGCATTTTTTGTTTTTATTATATTTAAAACTCCCACCGACAGAGCTCCCATAGACTAATGGCTAGAGTGTTAGGCTTCCAAGCGAGTGGCCCTGGGTTCGAGTCCCAGCCTGAACGAAAATCTTCAATGTATACTTTTAGTTTCTAATTTGAAATTTCTTCTTCTTTTTTTTTAATTTTTCTCTTTTGCGAATATTGATTATTTATGTAGGGAGAAAAATTCTGAGTCAGTTTAATTATTCGACCTGTAAATTTCAAAGTGTTTGAATCAATAATTACCAAGGTGCATTTTTTGTTTTTATTATATTTAAGACTTCCATCGACAGAGCTCCGATACCCTAATGGCTAGACCGTTGGGTTCCAAGCGCGTGGTACTGGGTTCGAGTCCCGGCCGGAACGAAAATCTTCCATGCATAAATTTCTCTTCTAATTTGAAGATTCTTTTTTTTTTCAATTTCTTTCTTTTGCAAATATGGATTATTTATGTACGGAAGAAAATTCTGAGTCAGTTTAATCATTCGACCTTTAGATTTCAAAGATTTTAGATCAATAATTACTGAGGTGCATTTTTTGTTTTTATTATAATTAAGACACCGATCAACAGAGATCCGATAGTATATTGGCGAGAGCGTTGGGCTTCCATGAGTGTCGCCCTGGGTTCAAATCCCAGCCGGAAAGGAAATCTTAAATGCAAATATTTTTTTCTAATTTTATAATTCTTTTTTTTTTATTTTTCCCTTTTGCGAAGTCAGTCAGTCAGTCTGACAGTCAATCAGTCAAGCACTCAGTCATTCAGTCTCAGTCAGTCAGTCCAGTCAGTCAGTCACTCAGTCAGTCAGTTAGTCCTTCAGCCAGTCAGTCAAGCAGTCAGTCATTTAGTCTCAGTCAGTCAGTCATTCAGTCAGTCAGGCAGTCAGTCAGGCAGTCAGTCGGTCAGTCCTGTGCAGTCAGTTAGTCACTAAAGCAGTCAGTCAGTCTCAGTCAGTCAGTCAGTCCAGTCCAGTCTCAGTCAGTCAGTCAGTCAGTCTCGGTCAGTCAGTCAGTCAGTCATTCAGTCAGTCAGTCAGTCAGGCAGTCAGTCAGGCAGTCAGTCAGTCGGTCAGCCTTATTCAGTCAGTCTGTCAGTCAGTCAGTCAGTCAGCCTTATTCAGTCAGTCTGTCAGTCATCCTTATTCAGTCAGTCTGTCAGTCAGTCGGTCAGTCCTGTCCAGTCAGTTAGTCAGTCAAGCAGTCAGTCAGGTAGTCAAGCAGTCAGTCAGTCAGTGTCAGTCAGTCATTTAGTCATTCAGTCAGTCAGTGAAATAGCCAGTCAGAGAGTCAAGCAGTCAGTCAGTCAGTCAGGCAGTCAGTCAGTCGGTCAGTCCTGTGCAGTCAGTTAGTCACTAAAGCAGTCAGTCAGTCTCAGTCAGTCAGTCAGTCAGTCAGTCCAGTCCAGTCTCAGTCAGTCAGTCAGTCAGTCAGTCCAGTCCAGTCTCAGTCAGTCAGTCAGTCAGTCTCGGTCAGTCAGTCGGTCAGGCAGTCAGTCAGTCGGTCAGCCTTATTCAGTCAGTCTGTCAGTCAGTCAGTCAGTCAGCCTTATTCAGTCAGTCTGTCACTCATCCTTATTCAGTCAGTCTGTCAGTCAGTCAGTCGGTCAGTCCTGTCCAGTCAGTTAGTCAGTCAAGCAGTCAGTCAGGTAGTCAAGCAGTCAGTCAGTCAGTGTCAGTCAGTCATTTAGTCATTCAGTCAGTCAGTGAAATAGCCAGTCAGAGAGTCAAGCAGTCAGTCAGTCAGTCTCAGTCAGTCAGTTAGTCAGTCAGTCAGTCAGTCAGTCAGTCAGTCCAGTCTCAGTCAGTCAGGCAGTTAGTCAGTCAGTCTCGGTCAGTCAGTGAGTCAGTCAGTCAGTATCAGTCAGTCAGTGAGTCAGTCTGTCAGTCAGGCAGTATCAGTCAGGCAGTAAGACTCCGCTCGACAGAACTCCGATAGCCTAATGGCTAGACCGCTGGTCTTCCAAGCGAGTGGCCTGGGTTCGAGTCCCAGCCGGATCGAATATCATTAATGTATATATTTCTTTTCTAATTTGAAAATTCTTTTTTTTTCAATTTCTTTCCTTTGCAATTATTGATTATTTATGTAGGGAAGAAAATTCTGAGTCAGTTTAATTTTTCGACACAAAGGTTTCAAAGTGTTTAAATAAACAATTACCAAGGTGCATTTTTTGTTTTTATTATATTTAAAACTCCCACCGACAGAGCTCCCATAGACTAATGGCTAGAGTGTTAGGCTTCCAAGCGAGTGGCCCTGGGTTCGAGTCCCAGCCTGAACGAAAATCTTCAATGTATACTTTTAGTTTCTAATTTGAAATTTCTTCTTCTTTTTTTTTAATTTTTCTCTTTTGCGAATATTGATTATTTATGTAGGGAGAAAAATTCTGAGTCAGTTTAATTATTCGACCTGTAAATTTCAAAGTGTTTGAATCAATAATTACCAAGGTGCATTTTTTGTTTTTATTATATTTAAGACTTCCATCGACAGAGCTCCGATACCCTAATGGCTAGACCGTTGGGTTCCAAGCGCGTGGTACTGTGTTCGAGTCCCGGCCGGAACGAAAATCTTCCATGCATAAATTTCTCTTCTAATTTGAAGATTCTTTTTTTTTTCAATTTCTTTCTTTTGCAAATATGGATTATTTATGTACGGAAGAAAATTCTGAGTCAGTTTAATCATTCGACCTTTAGATTTCAAAGATTTTAGATCAATAATTACTGAGGTGCATTTTTTGTTTTTATTATAATTAAGACACCGATCAACAGAGATCCGATAGTATATTGGCGAGAGCGTTGGGCTTCCATGAGTGTCGCCCTGGGTTCAAATCCCAGCCGGAAAGGAAATCTTAAATGCAAATATTTTTTTCTAATTTTATAATTCTTTTTTTTTTATTTTTCCCTTTTGCGAAGTCAGTCAGTCAGTCTGACAGTCAATCAGTCAAGCACTCAGTCATTCAGTCTCAGTCAGTCAGTCCAGTCAGTCAGTCACTCAGTCAGTCAGTTAGTCCTTCAGCCAGTCAGTCAAGCAGTCAGTCATTTAGTCTCAGTCAGTCAGTCATTCAGTCAGTCAGGCAGTCAGTCAGGCAGTCAGTCGGTCAGTCCTGTGCAGTCAGTTAGTCACTAAAGCAGTCAGTCAGTCTCAGTCAGTCAGTCAGTCCAGTCCAGTCTCAGTCAGTCAGTCAGTCAGTCTCGGTCAGTCAGTCAGTCAGTCATTCAGTCAGTCAGTCAGTCAGGCAGTCAGTCAGGCAGTCAGTCAGTCGGTCAGCCTTATTCAGTCAGTCTGTCAGTCAGTCAGTCAGTCAGCCTTATTCAGTCAGTCTGTCAGTCATCCTTATTCAGTCAGTCTGTCAGTCAGTCGGTCAGTCCTGTCCAGTCAGTTAGTCAGTCAAGCAGTCAGTCAGGTAGTCAAGCAGTCAGTCAGTCAGTGTCAGTCAGTCATTTAGTCATTCAGTCAGTCAGTGAAATAGCCAGTCAGAGAGTCAAGCAGTCAGTCAGTCAGTCAGGCAGTCAGTCAGTCGGTCAGTCCTGTGCAGTCAGTTAGTCACTAAAGCAGTCAGTCAGTCTCAGTCAGTCAGTCAGTCAGTCAGTCCAGTCCAGTCTCAGTCAGTCAGTCAGTCAGTCAGTCCAGTCCAGTCTCAGTCAGTCAGTCAGTCAGTCTCGGTCAGTCAGTCGGTCAGGCAGTCAGTCAGTCGGTCAGCCTTATTCAGTCAGTCTGTCAGTCAGTCAGTCAGTCAGCCTTATTCAGTCAGTCTGTCACTCATCCTTATTCAGTCAGTCTGTCAGTCAGTCAGTCGGTCAGTCCTGTCCAGTCAGTTAGTCAGTCAAGCAGTCAGTCAGGTAGTCAAGCAGTCAGTCAGTCAGTGTCAGTCAGTCATTTAGTCATTCAGTCAGTCAGTGAAATAGCCAGTCAGAGAGTCAAGCAGTCAGTCAGTCAGTCTCAGTCAGTCAGTTAGTCAGTCAGTCAGTCAGTCAGTCAGTCAGTCCAGTCTCAGTCAGTCAGGCAGTTAGTCAGTCAGTCTCGGTCAGTCAGTGAGTCAGTCAGTCAGTATCAGTCAGTCAGTGAGTCAGTCTGTCAGTCAGGCAGTATCAGTCAGGCAGTAAGACTCCGCTCGACAGAACTCCGATAGCCTAATGGCTAGACCGCTGGTCTTCCAAGCGAGTGGCCTGGGTTCGAGTCCCAGCCGGATCGAATATCATTAATGTATATATTTCTTTTCTAATTTGAAAATTCTTTTTTTTTCAATTTCTTTCCTTTGCAATTATTGATTATTTATGTAGGGAAGAAAATTCTGAGTCAGTTTAATTTTTCGACACAAAGGTTTCAAAGTGTTTAAATAAACAATTACCAAGGTGCATTTTTTGTTTTTATTATATTTAAAACTCCCACCGACAGAGCTCCCATAGACTAATGGCTAGAGTGTTAGGCTTCCAAGCGAGTGGCCCTGGGTTCGAGTCCCAGCCTGAACGAAAATCTTCAATGTATACTTTTAGTTTCTAATTTGAAATTTCTTCTTCTTTTTTTTTTAATTTTTCTCTTTTGCGAATATTGATTATTTATGTAGGGAGAAAAATTCTGAGTCAGTTTAATTATTCGACCTGTAAATTTCAAAGTGTTTGAATCAATAATTACCAAGGTGCATTTTTTGTTTTTATTATATTTAAGACTTCCGTCGACAGAGCTCCGATAGCCTAATGGCTAGACCGTTGGGTTCCAAGCGCGTGGTCCTGGGTTCGAGTCCCGGCCGGAACGAAAATCTTCCATGTATATATTTCTCTTCTAATTTGAAGATTTTTTTTTTTCAATTTCTTTCTTTTGCAAATATGGATTATTTATGTACGGAAGAAAATTCTGAGTCAGTTTAATCATTCGACCTTTAGATTTCAAAGATTTTAGATCAATAATTACTAAGGTGCATTTTTTGTTTTTATTATAATTAAGACACCGATCAACAGAGATCCTGTAGTATATTGGCGAGAGCGTTGGGCTTCCACGAGTGTCGCCCTGGGTTCAAATCCCAGCCGGAAAGGAAATCTTAAATGCAAATATTTTTTTCTAATTTTATAATTCTTTTTTTTATTTTTATTTTTCCCTTTTGCGAAGTCAGTCAGTCAGTCTGACAGTCAATCAGTCAAGCACTCAGTCATTCAGTCTCAGTCAGTCAGTCCAGTCAGTCAGTCACTCAGTCAGTCAGTTAGTCCTTCAGCCAGTCAGTCAAGCAGTCAGTCATTTAGTCTCAGTCAGTCAGTCATTCAGTCAGTCAGTCAGTCAGGCAGTCAGTCAGTCAGTCAGTCGGTCAGTCCTGTGCAGTCAGTTAGTCACTAAAGCAGTCAGTCAGTCTCAGTCAGTCAGTCAGTCCAGTCCAGTCTCAGTCAGTCAGTCAGTCGTCTCGGTCAGTCAGTCAGTCAGTCATTCAGTCAGTCAGTCAGTCAGGCAGTCAGTCAATCGGTCAGCCTTATTCAGTCAGTCTGTCAGTCAGTCAGTCAGTCAGCCTTATTCAGTCAGTCTGTCAGTCATCCTTATTCAGTCAGTCTGTCAGTCAGTCAGTCGGTCAGTCCTGTCCAGTCAGTTAGTCAGTCAAGCAGTCAGTCAGGTAGTCAAGCAGTCAGTCAGTCAGTGTCAGTCAGTCATTTAGTCATTCAGTCAGTCAGTGAAATAGCCAGTCAGAGAGTCAAGCAGTCAGTCAGTCAGTCTCAGTCAGTCAGTTAGTCAGTCAGTCAGTCAGTCAGTCAGTCAGTATAGTCTCAGTCAGTCAGGCAGTTAGTCAGTCAGTCTCGGTCAGTCAGTGAGTCAGTCAGTCAGTATCAGTCAGTCAGTGAGTCAGTCTGTCAGTCAGGCAGTATCAGTCAGGCAGTAAGACTCCGCTCGACAGTACTCCGATAGCCTAATGGCTAGACCGCTGGTCTTCCAAGCGAGTGGCCTGGGTTCGAGTCCCAGCCGGAGCGAAAATCTTCAATGTATATATTTCTTTTCTAATTTGAAAATTCTTTTTTTTTCAATTTCTTTCCTTTGCAATTATTGATTATTTATGTAGGGAAGAAAATTCTGAGTCAGTTTAATTTTTCGACACGAAGATTTCAAAGTGTTTAAATTAACAATTACCAAGGTGCATTTTTTGTTTTTATTATATTTAAAACTCCCACCGACAGAGCTCCCATTGACTAATGCCTAGAATGTTAGGCTTCCAAGCGAGTGGCCCTGGGTTCGAGTCCCAGCCTGAACGAAAATCTTCAATGTATACTTTTAGTTTGAAATTTCTTCTTCTTTTTTTTTAATTTTTCTCTTTTGCGAATATTGATTATTTATGTAGGGAGAAAAATTCTGAGTCAGTTTAATTATTCGACCTGTAAATTTCAAAGTGTTTGAATCAATAATTACCAAGGTGCATTTTTTGTTTTTATTATATTTAAGACTTCCGTCGACAGAGCTCCGATAGCCTAATGGCTAGACCGTTGGGTTCCAAGCGCGTGGTACTGGGTTCGAGTCCCGGCCGGAACGAAAATCTTCCATGTATATATTTCTCTTCTAATTTGAAGATTTTTTTTTTTCAATTTCTTTCTTTTGCAAATATGGATTATTTATGTACGGAAGAAAATTCTGAGTCAGTTTAATCATTCGACCTTTAGATTTCAAAGATTTTAGATCAATAATTACTAAGGTGCATTTTTTGTTTTTATTATAATTAAGACACCGATCAACAGAGATCCTATAGTATATTGGCGAGAGCGTTGGGCTTCCATGAGTGTCGCCCTGGGTTGAAATCCCAGCCGGAAAGGAAATCTTAAATGCAAATATTTTTTTCTAATTTTATAATTCTTTTTTTTATTTTTATTTTTCCCTTTTGCGAAGTCAGTCAGTCAGTCTGACAGTCAATCAGTCAAGCACTCAGTCATTCAGTCTCAGTCAGTCAGTCCAGTCAGTCAGTCACTCAGTCAGTCAGTTAGTCCTTCAGCCAGTCAGTCAAGCAGTCAGTCATTTAGTCTCAGTCAGTCAGTCATTCAGTCAGTCAGTCAGTCAGGCAGTCAGTCAGTCAGTCAGTCGGTCAGTCCTGTGCAGTCAGTTAGTCACTAAAGCAGTCAGTCAGTCTCAGTCAGTCAGTCAGTCCAGTCCAGTCTCAGTCAGTCAGTCAGTCGTCTCGGTCAGTCAGTCAGTCAGTCATTCAGTCAGTCAGTCAGTCAGGCAGTCAGTCAATCGGTCAGCCTTATTCAGTCAGTCTGTCAGTCAGTCAGTCAGTCAGCCTTATTCAGTCAGTCTGTCAGTCATCCTTATTCAGTCAGTCTGTCAGTCAGTCAGTCGGTCAGTCCTGTCCAGTCAGTTAGTCAGTCAAGCAGTCAGTCAGGTAGTCAAGCAGTCAGTCAGTCAGTGTCAGTCAGTCATTTAGTCATTCAGTCAGTCAGTGAAATAGCCAGTCAGAGAGTCAAGCAGTCAGTCAGTCAGTCTCAGTCAGTCAGTTAGTCAGTCAGTCAGTCAGTCAGTCAGTCAGTATAGTCTCAGTCAGTCAGGCAGTTAGTCAGTCAGTCTCGGTCAGTCAGTGAGTCAGTCAGTCAGTATCAGTCAGTCAGTGAGTCAGTCTGTCAGTCAGGCAGTATCAGTCAGGCAGTAAGACTCCGCTCGACAGTACTCCGATAGCCTAATGGCTAGACCGCTGGTCTTCCAAGCGAGTGGCCTGGGTTCGAGTCCCAGCCGGAGCAAAAATCTTCAATGTATATATTTCTTTTCTAATTTGAAAATTCTTTTTTTTTCAATTTCTTTCCTTTGCAATTATTGATTATTTATGTAGGGAAGAAAATTCTGAGTCAGTTTAATTTTTCGACACGAAGATTTCAAAGTGTTTAAATAAACAATTACCAAGGTGCATTTTTTGTTTTTATTATATTTAAAACTCCCACCGACAGAGCTCCCATTGACTAATGCCTAGAATGTTAGGCTTCCAAGCGAGTGGCCCTGGGTTCGAATCCCAGCCTGAACGAAAATCTTCAATGTATACTTTTAGTTTGAAATTTCTTCTTCTTTTTTTTTAATTTTTCTCTTTTGCGAATATTGATTATTTATGTAGGGAGAAAAATTCTGAGTCAGTTTAATTATTCGACCTGTAAATTTCAAAGTGTTTGAATCAATAATTACCAAGGTGCATTTTTTGTTTTTATTATATTTAAGACTTCCATCGACAGAGCTCCGATAGCCTAATGGCTAGAAAGTTGGGTTCCAAGCGCGTGGTACTGGGTTCGAGTCCCGGCCGAAACGAAAATCTTCCATGTATATATTTCTCTTCTAATTTGAAGATTCTTTTTTTTTTTCAATTTCTTTCTTTTGCAAATATGGATTATTTATGTACGGAAGAAAATTCTGAGTCAGTTTAATCATTCGACCTTTAGATTTCAAAGATTTTAGATCAATAATTACTAAGGTGCATTTTTTGTTTTTATTATAATTAAGACACCGATCAACAGAGATCCTATAGTATATTGGCGAGAGCGTTGGGCTTCCATGAGTGTCGCCCTGGGTTCAAATCCCAGCCGGAAAGGAAATCTTAAATGCAAATATTTTTTTCTAATTTTATAATTCTTTTTTTTATTTTTATTTTTCCCTTTTGCGAAGTCAGTCAGTCAGTCTGACAGTCAATCAGTCAAGCACTCAGTAATTCAGTCTCAGTCAGTCAGTCCAGTCAGTCAGTCACTCAGTCAGTCAGTTAGTCCTTCAGCCAGTCAGTCAAGCAGTCAGTCATTTAGTCTCAGTCAGTCAGTCATTCAGTCAGTCAGTCAGTCAGGCAGTCAGTCAGTCAGTCAGTCGGTCAGTCCTGTGCAGTCAGTTAGTCACTAAAGCAGTCAGTCAGTCTCAGTCAGTCAGTCAGTCAGTCAGTCAGTCAGTCCAGTCCAGTCTCAGTCAGTCAGTCAGTCAGTCTCGGTCAGTCAGTCAGTCAGGCAGTCAGTCAGTCGGTCAGCCTTATTCAGTCAGTCTGTCAGTCAGTCAGTCAGTCAGCCTTATTCAGTCAGTCTGTCAGTCAGTCAGTCGGTCAGTCCTGTCCAGTCAGTTAGTCAGTCAAGCAGTCAGTCAGTCAGTGTCAGTCAGTCATTTAGTCATTCAGTCAGTCAGTGAAATAGCCAGTCAGAGAGTCAAGCAGTCAGTCAGTCAGTCTCAGTCAGTCAGTTAGTCAGTCAGTCAGTCAGTCAGTCAGTCAGTCCAGTCTCAGTCAGTCAGGCAGTTAGTCAGTCAGTCTCGGTCAGTCAGTGAGTCAGTCAGTCAGTATCAGTCAGTCAGTGAGTCAGTCTGTCAGTCAGGCAGTATCAGTCAGGCAGTAAGACTCCGCTCGACAGAACTCCAAAAGCCTAATGGCTAGACCGCTGGTCTTCCAAGCGAGTGGCCTGGGTTCGAGTCCCAGCCGGAGCGAATATCTTTAATGTATATATTTCTTTTCTAATTTGAAAATTCTTTTTTTTTTTTCAATTTCTTTCCTTTGCAATTATTGATTATTTATGTAGGGAAGAAAATTCTGAGTCAGTTTAATTTTTCGACACAAAGATTTCAAAGTGTTTAAATAAACAATTACCAAGGTGCATTTTTTGTTTTTATTATATTTAAAACTCCCACCGGCAGAGCTCCCATAGACTAATGGCTAGAGTGTTAGGCTTCCAAGCGAGTGGCCCTGGGTTCGAGTCCCAGCCTGAACGAAAATCTTCAATGTATACTTTTAGTTTCTATTTTGAAATTTCTTCTTCTTTTTTTTTTAATTTTTCTCTTTTGCGAATATTGATTATTTATGTAGGGAGAAAAATTCTGAGTCAGTTTAATTATTCGACCTGTAATTTTCAAAGTGTTTGAATCAATAATTACCAAGGTGCATTTTTTGTTTTTATTATATTTAAGACTTCCATCGACAGAGCTCCGATAGCCTAATGGCTAGACCGTTGGGTTCCAAGCGCGTGGTACTGGGTTCGAGTCCCGGCCGGAACGAAAATCTTCCATGTATATATTTCTCTTCTAATTTGAAGATTCTTTTTTTTTTTCAATTTCTTTCTTTTGCAAATATGGATTATTTATGTACGGAAGAAAATTCTGAGTCAGTTTAATCATTCGACCTTTAGATTTCAAAGATTTTAGATCAATAATTACTAAGGTGCATTTTTTGTTTTTATTATAATTAAGACACCGATCAACAGAGATCCGATAGTATATTGGCGAGAGCGTTGGGCTTCCATGAGTGTCGCCCTGGGTTCAAATCCCAGCCGGAAAGGAAATCTTAAATGCAAATATTTTTTTCTAATTTTATAATTCTTTTTTTTTATTTTTCCCTTTTGCGAAGTCAGTCAGTCAGTCTGACAGTCAATCAGTCAAGCACTCAGTCATTCAGTCTCAGTCAGTCAGTCCAGTCAGTCAGTCACTCAGTCAGTCAGTTAGTCCTTCAGCCAGTCAGTCAAGCAGTCAGTCATTTAGTCTCAGTCAGTCAGTCATTCAGTCAGTCAGGCAGTCAGTCAGTCAGTCAGTCGGTCAGTCCTGTGCAGTCAGTTAGTCACTAAAGCAGTCAGTCAGTCTCAGTCAGTCAGTCAGTCAGTCAGTCCAGTCCAGTCTCAGTCAGTCAGTCTCGGTCAGTCAGTCAGTCAGTCTGTCAGTCAGGCAGTCAGTCAGTCGGTCAGCCTTATTCAGTCAGTCTGTCAGTCAGTCAGTCAGTCAGCCTTATTCAGTCAGTCTGTCAGTCATCCTTATTCAGTCAGTCTGTCAGTCAGTCAGTCGGTCAGTCCTGTCCAGTCAGTTAGTCAGTCAGGTAGTCAAGCAGTCAGTCAGTCAGTGTCAGTCAGTCATTTAGCCATTCAGTCAGTCAGTGAAATAGCCAGTCAGAGAGTCAAGCAGTCAGTCAGTCAGTCTCAGTCAGTCAGTTAGTCAGTCAGTCAGTCAGTCAGTCAGTCAGTCCAGTCTCAGTCAGTCAGGCAGTTAGTCAGTCAGTCTCGGTCAGTCAGTGAGTCAGTCAGTCAGTATCAGTCAGTCAGTGAGTCAGTCTGTCAGTCAGGCAGTATCAGTCAGGCAGTAAGACTCCGCTCGACAGAACTCCGATAGCCTAATGGCTAGACCGCTGGTCTTCCAAGCGAGTGGCCTGGGTTCGAGTCCCAGCCGGAGCGAATATCTTCAATGTATATATTTCTTTTCTAATTTGAAAATTCTTTTTTTTTCAATTTCTTTCCTTTGCAATTATTGATTATTTATGTAGGGAAGAAAATTCTGAGTCAGTTTAATTTTTCGACACGAAGATTTCAAAGTGTTTAAATAAACAATTACCAAGGTGCATTTTTTGTTTTTATTATATTTAAAACTCCCACCGGCAGAGCTCCCATAGACTAATGGCTAGAGTGTTAGGCTTCCAAGCGAGTGGCCCTGGGTTCGAGTCCCAGCCTGAACGAAAATCTTCAATGTATACTTTTAGTTTCTATTTTGAAATTTCTTCTTCTTTTTTTTTTTAATTTTTCTCTTTTGCGAATATTGATTATTTATGTAGGGAGAAAAATTCTGAGTCAGTTTAATTATTCGACCTGTAAATTTCAAAGTGTTTGAATCAATAATTACCAAGGTGCATTTTTTGTTTTTATTATATTTAAGACTTCCATCGACAGAGCTCCGATAGCCTAATGGCTAGACCGGTGGGTTCCAAGCGCGTGGTACTGGGTTCGAGTCCCGGCCGGAACGAAAATCTTCCATGTATATATTTCTCTTCTAATTTGAAGATTCTTTTTTTTTCAATTTCTTTCTTTTGCAAATATGGATTATTTATGTACGGAAGAAAATTCTGAGTCAGTTTAATCATTCGACCTTTAGATTTCAAAGATTTTAGATCAATAATTACTAAGGTGCATTTTTTGTTTTTATTATAATTAAGACACCGATCGACAGAGATCCGATAGTATATTGGCGAGAGCGTTGGGCTTCCATGAGTGTCGCCCTGGGTTCAAATCCCAGCCGGAAAAGAAAATCTTAAATGCAAATATTTTTTTCTAATTTTCTAATTCTTTTTTTTTATTTTTCCCTTTTGCGAAGTCAGTCAGTCAGTCTGACAGTCAATCAGTCAAGCACTCAGTCATTCAGTCTCAGTCAGTCAGTCCAGTCAGTCAGTCACTCAGTCAGTCAGTTAGTCCTTCAGCCAGTCAGTCAAGCAGTCAGTCATTTAGTCTCAGTCAGTCAGTCATTCAGTCAGTCAGTCAGTCAGGCAGTCAGTCAGTCAGTCAGTCGGTCAGTCCTGTGCAGTCAGTTAGTCACTAAAGCAGTCAGTCAGTCTCAGTCAGTCAGTCAGTCAGTCAGTCCAGTCCAGTCTCAGTCAGTCAGTCAGTCAGTCTCGGTCAGTCAGTCAGTCAGTCATTCAGTCAGTCAGTCAGTCAGGCAGTCAGTCAGTCGGTCAGCCTTATTCAGTCAGTCTGTCAGTCAGTCAGTCAGTCAGCCTTATTCAGTCAGTCTGTCAGTCATCCTTATTCAGTCAGTCTGTCAGTCAGTCAGTCAGTCGGTCAGTCCTGTCCAGTCAGTTAGTCAGTCAAGCAGTCAGTCAGGTAGTCAAGCAGTCAGTCAGTCAGTGTCAGTCAGTCATTTAGCCATTCAGTCAGTCAGTGAAATAGCCAGTCAGAGAGTCAAGCAGTCAGTCAGTCAGTCTCAGTCAGTCAGTTAGTCAGTCAGTCAGTCAGTCAGTCAGTCAGTCCAGTCTCAGTCAGTCAGGCAGTTAGTCAGTCAGTCTCGGTCAGTCAGTGAGTCAGTCAGTATCAGTCAGTCAGTGAGTCAGTCTGTCAGTCAGGCAGTATCAGTCAGGCAGTAAGACTCCGCTCGACAGAACTCCAAAAGCCTAATGGCTAGACCGCTGGTCTTCCAAGCGAGTGGCCTGGGTTCGAGTCCCAGCCGGAGCGAATATCTTTAATGTATATATTTCTTTTCTAATTTGAAAATTCTTTTTTTTTTCAATTTCTTTCCTTTGCAATTATTGATTATTTATGTAGGGAAGAAAATTCTGAGTCAGTTTAATTTTTCGACACGAAGGTTTCAAAGTGTTTAAATAAACAATTACCAAGGTGCATTTTTTGTTTTTATTATATTTAAAACTCCCACCGACAGAGCTCCCATAGACTAATGGCTAGAGTGTTAGGCTTCCAAGCGAGTGGCCCTGGGTTCGAGTCCCAGCCTGAACGAAAATCTTCAATGTATACTTTTAGTTTCTAATTTCAAATTTCTTCTTCTTTTTTTTTTAATTTTTCTCTTTTGCGAATATTGATTATTTATGTAGGGAGAAAAATTCTGAGTCAGTTTAATTATTCGACCTGTAAATTTCAAAGTGTTTGAATCAATAATTACCAAGGTGCATTTTTTGTTTTTATTATATTTAAGACTTCCATCGACAGAGCTCCGATAGCCTAATGGCTAGACCGTTGGGTTCCAAGCGCGTGGTACTGGGTTCGAGTCCTGACCGGAACGAAAATCTTCCATGTATATATTTCTCTTATAATTTGAAGATTCTTTTTTTTTTCAATTTCTTTCTTTTGCAAATATGGATTATTTATGTACGGAAGAAAATTCTGAGTCAGTTTAATCATTCGACCTTTAGATTTCAAAGATTTTAGATCAATAATTACTAAGGTGCATTTTTTGTTTTTATTATAATTAAGACACCGATCAACAGAGAACCGGTAGTATATTGGCGAGAGCGTTGGGCTTCCATGAGTGTCGCCCTGGGTTCAAATCCCAGCCGGAAAGGAAATCTTAAATGCAAATATTTTTTTCTAATTTTATAATTCTTTTTTTTTTATTTTTCCCTTTTGCGAAGTCAGTCAGTCAGTCTGACAGTCAATCAGTCAAGCACTCAGTCATTCAGTCTCAGTCAGTCAGTCCAGTCAGTCAGTCACTCAGTCAGTCAGTTAGTCCTTCAGCCAGTCAGTCAAGCAGTCAGTCATTTAGTCTCAGTCAGTCAGTCATTCAGTCAGTCAGTCAGTCAGGCATTTAGTCAGTCAGTCAGTCGGTCAGTCCTGTGCAGTCAGTTAGTCACTAAAGCAGTCAGTCAGTCTCAGTCAGTCAGTCCAGTCCAGTCTCAGTCAGTCAGTCAGTCAGTCTCGGTCAGTTAGTCAGTCAGTCATTCAGTCAGTCAGTCAGTCAGGCAGTCAGTCAGTCGGTCACCCTTATTCAGTCAGTCTGTCAGTCAGTCAGTCAGTCAGCCTTATTCAGTCAGTCTGTCAGTCAGTCAGTCAGTCAGCCTTATTCAGTCAGTCTGTCAGTCAGTCAGTCGGTCAGTCCTGTCCAGTCAGTTAGTCAGTCAAGCAGTCAGTCAGGTAGTCAAGCAGTCAGTGTCAGTCAGTCATTTAGTCATTCAGTCAGTCAGTGAAATAGCCAGTCAGAGAGTCAAGCAGTCAGTCAGTCAGTCTCAGTCAGTCAGTTAGTCAGTCAGTCAGTCAGTCAGTCAGTCAGTCAGTCCAGTCTCAGTCAGTCAGGCAGTTAGTCAGTCAGTCTCGGTCAGTCAGTGAGTCAGTCAGTCAGTATCAGTGAGTCAGTCAGTCAGTATCAGTCAGTCAGTGAGTCAGTCAGTCAGTATCAGTGAGTCAGTCAGTCAGTATCAGTCAGTCAGTGAGTCAGTCTGTCAGTCAGGCAGTATCAGTCAGGCAGTAAGACTCCGCTCGACAGAACTCCGATAGCCTAATGGCTAGACCGCTGGTCTTCCAAGCGAGTGGCCTGGGTTCGAGTCCCAGCCGGAGCGAATATCTTCAATGTATATATTTCTTTTCTAATTTGAAAATTCTTTTTTTTTCAATTTCTTTCCTTTGCAATTATTGATTATTTATGTAGGGAAGAAAATTCTGAGTCAGTTTAATTTTTCGACACGAAGATTTCAAAGTGTTTAAATAAACAATTACCAAGGTGCATTTTTTGTTTTTATTATATTTAAAACTCCCACCGACAGAGCTCCCATAGACTAATGGCTAGAGTGTTAGGCTTCCAAGCGTGTGGCCCTGGGTTCGAGTCCCAGCCTGAACGAAAATCTTCAATGTATACTTTTAGTTTCTATTTTGAAATTTCTTCTTCTTTTTTTTTTTAATTTTTCTCTTTTGCGAATATTGATTATTTATGTAGGGAGAAAAATTCTGAGTCAGTTTAATTATTCGACCTGTAAATTTCAAACTGTTTGAATCAATAATTACCAAGGTGCATTTTTTGTTTTTATTATATTTAAGACTCCCATCGACAGAGCTCCGATAGCCTAATGGCTAGACCGGTGGGTTCCAAGCGCGTGGTACTGGGTTCGAGTCCCGGCCGGAACGAAAATCTTCCATGTATATATTTCTCTTCTAATTTGAAGATTCTTTTTTTTTCAATTTCTTTCTTTTGCAAATATGGATTATTTATGTACGGAAGAAAATTCTGAGTCAGTTTAATCATTCGACCTTTAGATTTCAAAGATTTTAGATCAATAATTACTAAGGTGCATTTTTTGTTTTTATTATAATTAAGACACCGATCGACAGAGATCCGATAGTATATTGGCGAGAGCGTTGGGCTTCCATGAGTGTCGCCCTGGGTTCAAATCCCAGCCGGAAAAGAAAATCTTAAATGCAAATATTTTTTTCTAATTTTCTAATTCTTTTTTTTTATTTTTCCCTTTTGCGAAGTCAGTCAGTCAGTCTGACAGTCAATCAGTCAAGCACTCAGTCATTCAGTCTCAGTCAGTCAGTCCAGTCAGTCAGTCACTCAGTCAGTCAGTTAGTCCTTCAGCCAGTCAGTCAAGCAGTCAGTCATTTAGTCTCAGTCAGTCAGTCATTCAGTCAGTCAGTCAGTCAGGCAGTCAGTCAGTCAGTCAGTCGGTCAGTCCTGTGCAGTCAGTTAGTCACTAAAGCAGTCAGTCAGTCTCAGTCAGTCAGTCAGTCAGTCAGTCCAGTCCAGTCTCAGTCAGTCAGTCAGTCAGTCTCGGTCAGTCAGTCAGTCAGTCATTCAGTCAGTCAGTCAGTCAGGCAGTCAGTCAGTCGGTCAGCCTTATTCAGTCAGTCTGTCAGTCAGTCAGTCAGTCAGCCTTATTCAGTCAGTCTGTCAGTCATCCTTATTCAGTCAGTCTGTCAGTCAGTCAGTCGGTCAGTCCTGTCCAGTCAGTTAGTCAGTCAAGCAGTCAGTCAGGTAGTCAAGCAGTCAGTCAGTCAGTGTCAGTCAGTCATTTAGCCATTCAGTCAGTCAGTGAAATAGCCAGTCAGAGAGTCAAGCAGTCAGTCAGTCAGTCTCAGTCAGTCAGTTAGTCAGTCAGTCAGTCAGTCAGTCAGTCAGTCCAGTCTCAGTCAGTCAGGCAGTTAGTCAGTCAGTCTCGGTCAGTCAGTGAGTCAGTCAGTCAGTATCAGTCAGTCAGTGAGTCAGTCTGTCAGTCAGGCAGTATCAGTCAGGCAGTAAGACTCCGCTCGACAGAACTCCAAAAGCCTAATGGCTAGACCGCTGGTCTTCCAAGCGAGTGGCCTGGGTTCGAGTCCCAGCCGGAGCGAATATCTTTAATGTATATATTTCTTTTCTAATTTGAAAATTCTTTTTTTTTTCAATTTCTTTCCTTTGCAATTATTGATTATTTATGTAGGGAAGAAAATTCTGAGTCAGTTTAATTTTTCGACACAAAGGTTTCAAAGTGTTTAAATAAACAATTACCAAGGTGCATTTTTTGTTTTTATTATATTTAAAACTCCCACCGACAGAGCTCCCATAGACTAATGGCTAGATTGTTAGGCTTCCAAGCGAGTGGCCCTGGGTTCGAGTCCCAGCCTGAACGAAAATCTTCAATGTATACTTTTAGTTTCTAATTTCAAATTTCTTCTTCTTTTTTTTTTAATTTTTCTCTTTTGCGAATATTGATTATTTATGTAGGGAGAAAAATTCTGAGTCAGTTTAATTATTCGACCTGTAAATTTCAAAGTGTTTGAATCAATAATTACCAAGGTGCATTTTTTGTTTTTATTATATTTAAGACTTCCATCGACAGAGCTCCGATAGCCTAATGGCTAGACCGTTGGGTTCCAAGCGCGTGGTACTGGGTTCGAGTCCTGACCGGAACGAAAATCTTCCATGTATATATTTCTCTTATAATTTGAAGATTCTTTTTTTTTTTTCAATTTCTTTCTTTTGCAAATATGGATTATTTATGTACGGAAGAAAATTCTGAGTCAGTTTAATCATTCGACCTTTAGATTTCAAAGATTTTAGATCAATAATTACTAAGGTGCATTTTTTGTTTTTATTATAATTAAGACACCGATCAACAGAGAACCGATAGTATATTGGCGAGAGCGTTGGGCTTCCATGAGTGTCGCCCTGGGTTCAAATCCCAGCCGGAAAGGAAATCTTAAATGCAAATATTTTTTTCTAATTTTATAATTCTTTTTTTTTTATTTTTCCCTTTTGCGAAGTCAGTCAGTCAGTCTGACAGTCAATCAGTCAAGCACTCAGTCATTCAGTCTCAGTCAGTCAGTCCAGTCAGTCAGTCACTCAGTCAGTCAGTTAGTCCTTCAGCCAGTCAGTCAAGCAGTCAGTCATTTAGTCTCAGTCAGTCAGTCATTCAGTCAGTCAGTCAGTCAGGCATTTAGTCAGTCAGTCAGTCGGTCAGTCCTGTGCAGTCAGTTAGTCACTAAAGCAGTCAGTCAGTCTCAGTCAGTCAGTCCAGTCCAGTCTCAGTCAGTCAGTCAGTCAGTCTCGGTCAGTTAGTCAGTCAGTCATTCAGTCAGTCAGTCAGTCAGGCAGTCAGTCAGTCGGTCAGCCTTATTCAGTCAGTCTGTCAGTCAGTCAGTCAGTCAGCCTTATTCAGTCAGTCTGTCAGTCAGTCAGTCAGTCAGCCTTATTCAGTCAGTCTGTCAGTCAGTCAGTCGGTCAGTCCTGTCCAGTCAGTTAGTCAGTCAAGCAGTCAGTCATGTAGTCAAGCAGTCAGTGTCAGTCAGTCATTTAGTCATTCAGTCAGTCAGTGAAATAGCCAGTCAGAGAGTCAAGCAGTCAGTCAGTCAGTCTCAGTCAGTCAGTTAGTCAGTCAGTCAGTCAGTCAGTCAGTCAGTCAGTCCAGTCTCAGTCAGTCAGGCAGTTAGTCAGTCAGTCTCGGTCAGTCAGTGAGTCAGTCAGTCAGTATCAGTGAGTCAGTCAGTCAGTATCAGTCAGTCAGTGAGTCAGTCTGTCAGTCAGGCAGTATCAGTCAGGCAGTAAGACTCCGCTCGACAGAACTCCGATAGCCTAATGGCTAGACCGCTGGTCTTCCAAGCGAGTGGCCTGGGTTCGAGTCCCAGCCGGAGCGAATATCTTCAATGTATATATTTCTTTTCTAATTTGAAAATTCTTTTTTTTTCAATTTCTTTCCTTTGCAATTATTGATTATTTATGTAGGGAAGAAAATTCTGAGTCAGTTTAATTTTTCGACACGAAGATTTCAAAGTGTTTAAATAAACAATTACCAAGGTGCATTTTTTGTTTTTATTATATTTAAAACTCCCACCGACAGAGCTCCCATAGACTAATGGCTAGAGTGTTAGGCTTCCAAGCGTGTGGCCCTGGGTTCGAGTCCCAGCCTGAACGAAAATCTTCAATGTATACTTTTAGTTTCTATTTTGAAATTTCTTCTTCTTTTTTTTTTTAATTTTTCTCTTTTGCGAATATTGATTATTTATGTAGGGAGAAAAATTCTGAGTCAGTTTAATTATTCGACCTGTAAATTTCAAACTGTTTGAATCAATAATTACCAAGGTGCATTTTTTGTTTTTATTATATTTAAGACTTCCATCGACAGAGCTCCGATAGCCTAATGGCTAGACCGGTGGGTTCCAAGCGCGTGGTACTGGGTTCGAGTCCCGGCCGGAACGAAAATCTTCCATGTATATATTTCTCTTCTAATTTGAAGATTCTTTTTTTTTCAATTTCTTTCTTTTGCAAATATGGATTATTTATGTACGGAAGAAAATTCTGAGTCAGTTTAATCATTCGACCTTTAGATTTCAAAGATTTTAGATCAATAATTACTAAGGTGCATTTTTTGTTTTTATTATAATTAAGACACCGATCGACAGAGATCCGATAGTATATTGGCGAGAGCGTTGGGCTTCCATGAGTGTCGCCCTGGGTTCAAATCCCAGCCGGAAAAGAAAATCTTAAATGCAAATATTTTTTTCTAATTTTCTAATTCTTTTTTTTTATTTTTCCCTTTTGCGAAGTCAGTCAGTCAGTCTGACAGTCAATCAGTCAAGCACTCAGTCATTCAGTCTCAGTCAGTCAGTCCAGTCAGTCAGTCACTCAGTCAGTCAGTTAGTCCTTCAGCCAGTCAGTCAAGCAGTCAGTCATTTAGTCTCAGTCAGTCAGTCATTCAGTCAGTCAGTCAGTCAGGCAGTCAGTCAGTCAGTCAGTCGGTCAGTCCTGTGCAGTCAGTTAGTCACTAAAGCAGTCAGTCAGTCTCAGTCAGTCAGTCAGTCAGTCAGTCCAGTCCAGTCTCAGTCAGTCAGTCAGTCAGTCTCGGTCAGTCAGTCAGTCAGTCATTCAGTCAGTCAGTCAGTCAGGCAGTCAGTCAGTCGGTCAGCCTTATTCAGTCAGTCTGTCAGTCAGTCAGTCAGTCAGCCTTATTCAGTCAGTCTGTCAGTCATCCTTATTCAGTCAGTCTGTCAGTCAGTCAGTCGGTCAGTCCTGTCCAGTCAGTTAGTCAGTCAAGCAGTCAGTCAGGTAGTCAAGCAGTCAGTCAGTCAGTGTCAGTCAGTCATTTAGCCATTCAGTCAGTCAGTGAAATAGCCAGTCAGAGAGTCAAGCAGTCAGTCAGTCAGTCTCAGTCAGTCAGTTAGTCAGTCAGTCAGTCAGTCAGTCAGTCAGTCCAGTCTCAGTCAGTCAGGCAGTTAGTCAGTCAGTCTCGGTCAGTCAGTGAGTCAGTCAGTCAGTATCAGTCAGTCAGTGAGTCAGTCTGTCAGTCAGGCAGTATCAGTCAGGCAGTAAGACTCCGCTCGACAGAACTCCAAAAGCCTAATGGCTAGACCGCTGGTCTTCCAAGCGAGTGGCCTGGGTTCGAGTCCCAGCCGGAGCGAATATCTTTAATGTATATATTTCTTTTCTAATTTGAAAATTCTTTTTTTTTTCAATTTCTTTCCTTTGCAATTATTGATTATTTATGTAGGGAAGAAAATTCTGAGTCAGTTTAATTTTTCGACACAAAGGTTTCAAAGTGTTTAAATAAACAATTACCGAGGTGCATTTTTTGTTTTTATTATATTTAAAACTCCCACCGACAGAGCTCCCATAGACTAATGGCTAGATTGTTAGGCTTCCAAGCGAGTGGCCCTGGGTTCGAGTCCCAGCCTGAACGAAAATCTTCAATGTATACTTTTAGTTTCTAATTTCAAATTTCTTCTTCTTTTTTTTTTAATTTTTCTCTTTTGCGAATATTGATTATTTATGTAGGGAGAAAAATTCTGAGTCAGTTTAATTATTCGACCTGTAAATTTCAAAGTGTTTGAATCAATAATTACCAAGGTGCATTTTTTGTTTTTATTATATTTAAGACTTCCATCGACAGAGCTCCGATAGCCTAATGGCTAGACCGGTGGGTCCCAAGCGCGTGGTACTGGGTTCGAGTCCCGGCCGGAACGAAAATCTTCCATGTATATATTTCTCTTCTAATTTGAAGATTCTTTTTTTTTTTCAATTTCTTTCTTTTGCAAATATGGATTATTTATGTACGGAAGAAAATTCTGAGTCAGTTTAATCATTCGACCTTTAGATTTCAAAGATTTTAGATCAATAATTACTAAGGTGCATTTTTTGTTTTTATTATAATTAAGACACCGATCGACAGAGATCCGATAGTATATTGGCGAGAGCGTTGGGCTTCCATGAGTGTCGCCCTGGGTTCAAATCCCAGCCGGAAAAGAAAATCTTAAATGCAAATATTTTTTTCTAATTTTCTAATTCTTTTTTTTTTATTTTTCCCTTTTGCGAAGTCAGTCAGTCAGTCTGATAGTCAATCAGTCAAGCACTCAGTCATTCAGTCTCAGTCAGTCAGTCCAGTCAGTCAGTCACTCAGTCAGTCAGTTAGTCCTTCAGCCAGTCAGTCAAGCAGTCAGTCATTTAGTCTCAGTCAGTCAGTCATTCAGTCAGTCAATCAGTCAGGCAGTCAGTCAGTCAGTCAGTCGGTCAGTCCTGTGCAGTCAGTTAGTCACTAAAGCAGTCAGTCAGTCTC